>NW_019952199.1:0-4167 GCF_002910315.2 Salvelinus sp. IW2-2015
ACCATATGTGGAAACATAGTATGTCAAAGTAAATAATCGAAACCCTAGCCGGTAGATTACTCTATTATTTCTGCAACACTATTGTACAGCCATTCATCGCTCAAATAGTTGAATTAGCTGGCCAGTGTAAGAACTTTTTTTCTACGACTACAAACCGCTTTCTTACATGTGAGAACTTTTCCATTTTTTCTTGTCGTCAAATCCCTGCAAAAGTCAGGTGACGTAAGTGCTCCAAACATGGAGTTGCAGGTTTGCCATATCTGTCATGTTTGCGCATATCTCTTCCTATTATGAAAATCTTTTATGGCAGTCATTTTACTTAAGGGCCCTTGGAAGAATGACCTGCATATCTAAATTCTATGCAATAAATCGATTTACAATGCAAATCAAAGGGTGTTGTTTTGTGGATAGTGAATTGCATTTTGGAAATGATGTACATTTGTGGAAAGTGGATTTTACATTTGTGGATTGGTAACTTATTTGTACAGATCATGATACAACAAATACAAATGCATGCTAAGTTTCACAATACATTTGGCACGATATTCATTCCATAAAACTGCATCACTCTGAACTCTGTCGTATGCACCATCCATTAAATGTCTTATTGATACCTTGGGGCTCTTGTTGGCAGTTGATGAGGGAATTCAGGGAAGTCTTATATATTCAGAATGTAGGTTGTACAGTGCCTTTGCAAAAGTGTCCTTCCCCCTTTGTTGCTTTTCCTATTTTTGTGCATTACAACTGTTATTTAAGATAGATTTTTATTTGGATTTCATGTAATGGACATACAACAAAAATAGTCCAAATTGGTGAAGTGAAATGAAAAAAAAGAACTGTTTCAAAAAATTCTAAATGATAAAAACAGAAAAGTGGTTCGTATGTATTTACCCCGTTGTAACGAACCCCTACATTAAGATAAATAAGATCTGGTGCAACCAATTACCTTCAGAAGTCACATAATTAGTTAAATAAAGTCCACCCGTGTGCAATCTAAGTGTCACATGATCTCAGTTTATATACACCTGTTCTGAAAGGCCCCAGAGTCTGTACCACCAAGCAAGCGGCACCATGAACACCAAGGAGCTCTCCAAACAGGTCAGGGACAAAGTTGTGAGGTACAGATCAGGGTTGGGTTATAAAAAAATATCTGAAACTTTGAACATCCCACGGAGCACCATTAAATCCATTATTTTAAAWWWWTTTAAAGAGTATGGCACAACAACAAACCTGCCAAGAGAGGGCTGCCCACCAAACCTCACGGACCAGTCAAGGAGGGCATTAATCAGAGAGGCAACAAAGAGACCAAAGATAACCCTGAAGGATCTGCAAAGCTTTACAGCAGAGATTGGAGTATCTGTCCATAGGACCACTTTAAGCCGTACACTCCACAGAGATGGACTTTATGGAAGAGTGGCCAGAAAAAAGACATTGCTTAAGACAAAAATGAGCAAACATGTTTGGTGTTCACCAAAAGGCATGTGGGAGACTCCCCAAATATATGAAGAAGGTACTCTGGTCAGATGAGACTAAAATTGAGCTTTTTGGCCATCAAGGAAAACGCTATGTCTGGCGCAAACCCAACACGTCTCACCATCCCCATAGTGAAGCATGGTGGTGGCAGCATCCTGCTGTGGGGATGTTTTTCATCGGCAGGGACTGGGATACTGGTCAGAATTGAAGGAATGATGGATTGAGCTAAATACAGGGAAATTCTTGAGGGAAACCTGTTTCAGTCTTCCAGAGATTTGAGACTGGGACGGAGGTTCAACTTCCAGCAGGACAATGACCCTAAGCATACTGCTAAAGCAACACTTGAGTGATTTAAGGGGAAACATGTCTTGGAATGGCCTAATCAAAGCCCAGACCTCAATCCAATTGAGAATCTGTGGTATGACTTAAATATTTCTGTACACCAGCGTAACCCATCCAACTTGAAGGAGCTGGAGCAGTTTTGCCTTGAAGAATGGGAAAAATCCCAGTGTCTAGATGTGCCAAGCTTATAGAGACATACCCCAAGAGACTTGAAGCTGTAATTGCTCCAAAAGGTGGCTCTACAAAGTATTGACTTTGGGGGGGTGAATAGTTATGATTGAACGCTCAAGTTTTCTGATTTATTTTAGTTTAATTTCTTGTTTGTTTCACAATAATAAAGTGGTAGGCATGTTGTGTAAATCAAATGATACAAACTCCCCCAAAATCCATTTTAATTCCAGACCTAACAGCAGGCTTATCATGACTCTAATGATAGACAGCAGAGTTTTCCACAAGCGCCGGCTGTCGGCTATACAGCCGATTGCTCATTTTCAGCAGGGTACTTTTCCCACTTAAATTAAGTAGGCTACTTTTCAATTCGCTAGTCAGAAAAGTCTGCCGAGCTCTCTCCCACTAGAATGAACGATATGCATTTTCTAGAGATCTATTGATAGCACAGGCGCCTGTCAATCACAAAGTGAGCGATGACAGGGAAACACTGCTGGTTTGGCATTCTTCTTTCTGTTCTGCCTCTTGGTACCCGGTGTGTGTGTTGTGTGGGCTGTGGTTGCAGTCTAATTTCTTTACACGGAGGGAGAGAATATGAATTTGCAAGTCCTACAGTGGGGCAAAAAAGTATTTAGTCAGCCACCAATTGTGCAAGTTCTCCCACTTAAAAAGATGAGAGAGGCCTGTAATTTTCATCATAGGTACACTTCAACTATGACCAACAAAATGAGAAAAAAAAATCCAGAAAATCACATTGTAGGATTTTTTATGAATTTATTTGCAAATTATGGTGGAAAATAAGTATTTGGTCACCTACAAACAAGCAAGATTTCTGGCTCTCACAGACATGTAACTTCTTCTTTAAGAGGCTCCTCTGTCCTCCACTCGTTACCTGTATTAATGGCACCTGTTTGAACTTGTTATCAGTATAAAAGACACCTGTCCACAACCTCAAACAGTCACACTCCAAACTCCACTATTGGCCAAGACCAAAAGAGTCGTTCAAAGGCACCAGAAAACAAATTGTAGCCTGCACCAGGCTGGGGAAGACTGAAATCTGCAATAAGGTAACAGCTTGGTTTGAAAGAATAACTGTGGCGAGCACTATATTTAGGCAAAATGAAGACATACAAGACATAACTTCTTTTCATACATCCTATCACAAACGTAGCCTAATTAAATAGCGTGATATTATCGAGAGAGCTGCGCACCATGGTTGCATGGCCCCAATGCATATAGGAGAATACAAACCGGTATACGCTCTCCGGGCCAGTAGAAATCTAATCTCTTGGCCAGCTGAGAAAAAATGTACGTTGGACCCTGGCGTTTTCATGATGCAGCCCACAAGTTAGCTTGACACTAACCACCTCCGTCACCGCTTCAGATAGAAAATTTCGGCGGCGTTGTCCCAAGGTTGAGGGGTTCGTCGCTTCCCAAATCAAAAACCCTGGGAATTACCACGAGGATGCGGGCGCTTAAACTGAAGGACAGGGGTACTAGGGGCACAACCTAGGGCAGCAAACGAGCGATCGGAGCGCAAGAAAGCTCTGGTCGTCACCATCATGCGCGGCGGGAGCACAGCCAGTCGCTTATTGTCCCCACGGCTGCTGTGAACGCGACACACCTATCGTCCATAAACGACACCACAACGGATGAGTATTCGCAGACAACCCTGGGCTATGGCGGACGGAATAAGTTTACAAGAAGTCTCGTATCGACTTTCTCAGAGACATCAATGAGCAAGGACAATTTGGAATAGGTGAAAAATATACCAAGGGCTCTTGACGCCGCCCGCAATTTGGCGGGGCTACAGTCTTGCCCAAACGATGCCTCTCTTGCAGACAATCAATGCATTTTATTGCAGCTTTGACAACAACTACATCGTCCGGGTTGAAATTCGTCACGGACCAGAGGAGTTGGGTGATTTGTCGCCAAGGCAGAGTGAGAAGGTCTTTTAGTCAGTCAAACCTGCGGCGCAGGGCGCAAAGTATTCCAGGGCACATTTCGGCATAGGCATGCACAGAAAGCTGGAGACCATATATTCATGGTAATGTTTCAACCTCTCTGCTCCCAGCCTGTAATACCCACTGTTTAAAGATGACCACCATGATTCCTGTTCCAAGAACTCTTAGGCTTCATGCCACAATGACTACTGCCAGTAGTCACT
The DNA here is from genome assembly GCF_002910315.2 of Salvelinus sp. IW2-2015. Classification (NCBI taxonomy): domain Eukaryota; kingdom Metazoa; phylum Chordata; class Actinopteri; order Salmoniformes; family Salmonidae; genus Salvelinus; species Salvelinus sp. IW2-2015. Next base: position 4,151 of record NW_019952199.1, read on the forward strand.
TCTGTAAATATGAAGCT
>NW_019952200.1:0-4162 GCF_002910315.2 Salvelinus sp. IW2-2015
GAATACCAAAATACTGAGGCGTGCATAGGAAAGGTGTACATTTCCTAAAGTCTGATTAATCAAATCAAGCCTTATTTATAACAGCTTTAATTTCACACAACATGAAAGCAACAACAATGTGCTGTCCCAGCGAAAAACTAAGAAAAAACCAATTGCAAAATAAAAATGGAAATATGTACTACACAACAAACTTAAGAGGATAAAACAAAAAATAACAATTAAAAATAATAATTAAAAAGCTAAGCTAAAAAGGTGTAGATTTAAGATCCTCTTCTAAATATGTCCACAGATTATGCCCCATTCAGGTTCCTAGGCATGGCTATTGCAGAAGGGCTAGGGGCATAATCAAACTAAAGGGCTGCCTCTCCAGTAGCCTCTTGGCCCCCCTCAGAGTTCTCTGCTGGCTATTCAGATGCTGGGAGCATCTAATAACTAAAGGCTGCCTCTTGGGCCCCCATTCAGGTATCTCTGGCAGGCTGTCATTCCCAGAGCTGACTGGATAGTAACTAAAGGACTGCCTCTCCAGTGCATCTTGTCCTAGGCTTTGGGACAGGTTTAACCAAGGCCAGTGCCAGAGGAATGTGAGTGATCTACTGGGTACAAACCAGGCCCTGAGGTAATCTACTGGGTAACACAGCGGGCCTGACGAGGATCCTTACTTCGGTACACAAACCTGAGGGATCTACTGACGTTACAAAGGAGGGGAACTACTGGGTAAGGAACCCTAGGACTTACTGGGTACCACAAGACCTGAGTGGCTACTGGGTACACAGAACCAGAATCTACTGGGTACACATTAAGGACTCTAGCTGATGTCTTTTACCAATGCGCCTGAGGTACGGTACCACGGACCTGAGGGATCTACTGGGTCACAAATCGGAACCGGGGATCTACTGGTGACACAGACCTGAGGATCTACTGTGTAACACCAGACCTGAAGGGATCTACTGGCGTACCAACAGACCTGAGGGATCTACTGTGGTACACAAGATCTGAGGGATCTACTGTGTACACAGGACCTGAGGGATTCTACTGGGTACACAGGACCTCAGGGATCTTACTGGCGTTACCAAAGACCTGGGGATCTACTGGGTACACAGGACCTGAGGGATTCTACTGTGTAAACACAGGACCTGAGGGATACTACTGGTACAAAAAAGACCTGAGAGATCATACTGGGTACACAGGACCTGCAGGTATCTACTGTGGTGTACACAGGACCCGAGGATCTACTGGGTACAAAGGACCTGAGGGATCTACTGGGTCACAGGACCTTGAGGGATCTACTGGGTACACAAGACCTGACGGGATTCTACTGGGTAACACAGGACTGAGGACCTACTGGGTAACAACAGGACCTGAGTGATCTACTGGTCACAGTGCCTGAGGGATCTACTGGTACACCAGGGCCTGAGGGATCTACTGGGTACACACAAGCATGAAGATCTAACTGGTAACACAGCGGCCTGAAGGGATCTACTGGGTACACAGGGCCTGAGGGATCTACTGGGAGCACAAGACCTGAGGCGATCTACTGGGTACAACGGCCTGAGGTATCTTACTGGGTACACAGGATCTGAGGGATGCTACTGGTGTACACAGGGCCCTGAGGTATATCTACTGGGTACACAGGATCTGAGGGATCTACTGGGTACACAGGACCTGAGGGACCTACTGGGTACATAACTTAAAAGCATGTCTGACATTTATTGGGGTGCACAATCGTGGATTGATTTAAAAACCAATATAAGAATCTTAAAATGAATTAAAAAACTTATAGGCAGCCAGTGCCGACTTTAAACCGGTGCAATGTGTTCTCTCCGTCTGGTCCTGGTCAGTACCCGTGCCACAGCATTCTGTATGTTTTGCAGTTGACCAATGGCTTTCTTGGGTAGACCAGACAGGAGAGCATTACTGTAGTCTGTATGTAATAAAAGCATGGATGAGTCTCTCTCTGCCTGAGACAGAAGCATCCGCACCTTGGCAATGTTTCCCAGGTAGTAAAAAAGCTATTTTTGGTCACATTCCTACCAAGCAGTCCGACCAGGGAGGCAATGCCCGACTGTCCCTCCCGGACAAGTATGACGGAACTCCATCCAAATGCCGTGGCTTCCTACTCCAGTGCTCCCCGTATTTCGTCCATCAGATGGGAGCCCCCACCACGAGAGGTCCAAGGTTGCCACAGTATTTTCCCTGCTGACCGGGAGAGCGTATGAGTGGCTACAGCCGTCTGGGAGAGAGGAGAGGAAGAGCTGGGTTTCTATTGTGTCCCTATTGCGGCCAGGAAGGGGACCAGCTTCAGCGGTGTCCGGTGCGTCCCAACACCGGGTCCACTAGAGCAGAGGGGTGGCTCCATGATCTTCCGTCTCCCAGGGTAGACGTGAGTATTCCATCATCATTTTCACTGACTGGCTGTCCCTCAGGTGTTGTCTCTACTGTTCTAGTGGACTGCTGCGGGGAATTTCATCGACCAGGCCCTCGCCTTCTCCCTGAACATCACCTCGTACCCACTCTCCTTTCCCTTTCCGGTACAAGCCCTGGATAATCGACCGTTGGGATCCGGCACAATCACGCACATCACATCACAGCACCCCTCACCCTCACCGTGGGACCCATGCGCCAAGAAAGCCACTACCAGGACCGGCAGGGGGAGTGGGCCCGGTTCCTTCCCTGGGCGGAGTACGGCCAGAACTCACTTCGTCACTCCTCCACCGGGCTGATATCCCTGTGCGTAATGGGATATCAGCCGACCCTGGCCCCGTGGACCCCGAGCCAGACCGAAGCCCCTGCGGTGGACGAGGGGTTCCACCGCCGCAGTGAGGCTCCTGTGTTCCATCCTGGTGATTGCATCTGGCTCTCCACCGGGAACCTCCCGCTCCGCTTGCCCTGCTGGAAGCTGAGCCCCCGGTTTGTGGGGCCCTTCAAGGTCCTCCGGAGGGTCAACGAGGTAACATATCACTTACAACTCCCCACCAACTACCGGATCTCATCCTCTTTTAATGTTTACCTCCACAGGCCGGTGGTTCTTGGTCTTCTGGCTGATGCCGTATCCCCACGACACCCCTCCGCCATACTACACTACACACTACCCTGCACAACATACACTACCCTGCACACTACATACTAAGCACTTCCCTGCACACTACATACTACACTACACACACTACCCTACACAACACACACTACCCTGCACACTACACACTTCCCTGCAAACTACATACTACACTACACACACTACCCTGCACACTACCCTGCACACTACACACTACCATGCACACTACACACAGCCCTGCACACTACACACAACCCTACACACTACACGCTACCCTACACACTACCCTACACACTACACGCTACCCTGCACACTACACACTACCCTACACACTACACAGATTAAACTACACACTACACACTACCCTACACACTGCACAGATTAAACTACACACTACCCTACATACTACCCTGCTCACTACACAGATTACACTACACACTCCCTGGCTCACTACACAGCAGCAGGAGCTCAGCGGTGTGACCTAAGGCTCATCCTCTGCTGAGAGTCAGAGGATGTGAACCAGCATATATTAGTGGTTTATTGTCAACAATCTGAAAAGGGGCTCATTAATAACGTTACCAAGATAATGGGATTGCTGCTATTTTACCTCTAGTTCTATTATGAGAGTGAAACGGTGTCCAATACACACACCATAGGTTACACTGGTCTCCTGTGCAGTCTGAAAAGGCGAAGGGTTTCTGGGAAGTCGGATTCCCCTGGTTGACAAGGAGATGACTGTGGGACAGAGACCAACAGAGAGCAGTGGGTCTGTTATTCTAACCTCGTAATACGGGGGGAGACAGAGCAGTGTTATTGTAACCTTGATAACTTCTAACCCTATCCTTAGCCCTCTTCGCTATCATGACTGCACAAATAAAAAAATATCTGATGTTGATTTTGAGAAATGCAGGTGCTTTGCTTTGGGACTACTTGTGGTTGGACACAGTGTATTTAAACTCAATGCAGGAGACCACTGAGACTGGGTCCACACAGGGTTGTAGACAGACAAACCATACCCAGGGAGAACTCAGACCGACCGTGCCCAGGGAGAACTCAGACCGACCGTGCCCAGGGAGAACTCAGACCGACCGTGCCCAGGGAGAACTCAGA
>NW_019952201.1:0-4158 GCF_002910315.2 Salvelinus sp. IW2-2015
TAAATGTTATGCCGTGAAAACAGACAGATCCAAATCAAACTTTAGTAAGCACATTCAAGGCATGTTACAATACATCAAAAATGACGATTTGACAAATATCTATTTTGTTAGATCAGATTGGTTGAATGTGCGTCCTTCTATCCCCCACGGTCTGCGTTCCATTGACTTCTTTACCGCATCTATTAGCATTCAACACTTTAGTTTATCAGAGATGATCAGTCCTGGTGATCAGGGAGATAGAGAGAGATACAACCACAAGAACAGACAGGCTACTGCCAAGCCATTGAGTAGAGGAGCCTTTGGGGGTGATTGATGGAGGACTCGTACTTGTAGGAGATCTGGTGAGACAAACAGACAAAGACAGACTTTCATTCTCCAAAGAATAAGGTAGACATTATAAAAACACTTGACTCTTGTGTCGTCTACACCTGTTTGGTAGTCTAATGTTGTCATATCTTTTCGCTTACATAACCTGGCCTCACCTGGGGAAGAGGTAGCAGTCGCGGATGCTGTCAATGCTGTGAGTCCTTGAACTTGTCAAAACGATCTCTCTGTACTCGTAATCTTCATTGCTTACATTCTTTACCTCAGCCACCCTAAACACCTCTGCTGGGGATATCAGTTGATCAATGCTTTCTGAGAAGCAACTGTACTCATCAATGTTGACTACAGTGCAGGAAGTGATGTTGAAAAGGGTCCCACTGTCTGAAGCAGTTTCCTCCGCGATGGAACGTTTGGCCATGGTTGAGGTAAACCTCCCAAATCGCACTTCTGACCCTACTTGTGCCTCATACTTTTTGCTTGAGCCACGAAACACAGTTTGGCAGTTCTCTGTCTTCAAAAGCCTCATGGCATCCATTAGAAGGAAGTGGAGGGATTTGAACTGTAATTTGCCATTATAGACAGTGACATTCCCACCCTGAGTCTCCACTGCTTCGTTGAAAATATTTCTGAACATATTTCCCCCATGTCCATAAGCCACCAATGCATCCGTGTGTTGCTTGACGCCTCCCGGGATTAACTTTGTACACTGCTTTGCCTGCCAGGCAGAACTATACTCTGTACTGCCTTTTAGTTCTTCTTCCAGCAGACCCCCTTCCACAACCTTCTTCAACATCTGCTCCCGACAGTGAGTGTACTGGTCATCCACGGCATTAGGAACCATGTTCATTACCTTTGCCTGAGTCACCTGTAATAGTAAAGAGAATTGTTACCTTTTTAATACAGGTAGTATCACAGAGTAAAAATATATAGGCACTCAACATTTTATGACAATACAATTCTAATTTGCCAAGTTCAAATTCAAGCATTTTTCAAATGAAGTACATCAAGGCCAGTTCCCAGACCCAGAGTAAGCCTAGTCCTTGACTAAAAAACATGCTCAATGGAGAGTCCAGGAATAGGCTCACTCTGGATCTGGGAAACCGGCCCAGAAGTCTGTCCTTACAGTATGGCTGGTTCAATCAGTGGTGTAAAGTACTTAAGTAAAAATACTTTAAAGTACTACTTATGTTGTTTTTTGGGGAATCTGTACTAGAGGTCAACCGATTAATCGGAATGGCCGATTAATCGGGGCCGATTTCAAGTTTTCATAACAATCGGATATCGGTATTTTTGGGCGCCGATTTGCCGATTTGTTATTATTTTTTTTAAATTATTATTATTATTTTTTTTATATATTTTTTTAAACTAGGCAAGTCAGTTAAGAACACATTCTTATTTTCAATGACGGCCTAGGAACGTTCTGCCTCGTTCTGCAGAACGACAGATTTTTAACCTTGTCAGCTCGGGGGATCCAATCTTACAACCTTACAGTTAACTAGTCCAATGCTCTAACACCTGATTACATTGCACTCCACGAGGAGCCTGCCTGTTAGCGAATGCAGTAAGCTAAGGTAAGTTGCTAGCTAGCATTAAACTTATCTTATAAAAAACAATCAATCAAAGTGACTGTCATTGCTCCAATGTGTACTTAACCAATAAATACATCAATGCCGTTTCTTAAAATCAATACACAAGTATAATATTTTTAAACACTGCATATTAGCTAAAAGAAATCCGTAGGTTAGGCAGGCAATATTAACAACAGGTGAAATTAAAAAAAGAGAAATTGTAATTTCTTTGCGTTCATATGTGCACGCAGAGTCCGAGGGTATAAAAAAATAGCAACAGTTTGGGAGACCGCCTGGCTTTGGTTGCGAACTGATTTACCGAAAGACTTTACGTAATTTTGACAACAAATTGAAAAGGTTGTGCAATGTAACAGGAAATAAATTTAGAACCTCACATTGGATGCCACCCCGTTAGATAAAATCGGATCGGAATAAAGTTTTTGTTTTTCGAGGTGATAGTTTATCTGGAGTTAGTCAAAAGGTATATGGTTTAGGAGAGAGAAATGTCGAGCGGTTTATAAATTCCTGTAAAATATTTGCGAGTGAAATTTGAAAAAGGGGTTTCCTTGCGTTATTTTTACCATTCATGTCTTTCCCATGAGAGGAATGTCTTGATCTACTTCGTAAATATAAGGTCTGTGGTTTCGTGCAGGCCTTAAACGCCTCGAACGTTTTGATACCGTGTAAATTCCAACTAGATACAGGTAACGATTTGTCAACATATTTTCAATGAAATCCCACTCTACTATTTTTTTTTAATCTTCGCTTATCTTTTGCCAATATTGATCAGAGGAGTTACCTTGTCCCTATGGATATCTAGCACAGCTTATAATGCACGGGGATGTAAGTCCTACAGAAACACAGATCCTTAATTTTAAGTGGAATCTAAAAATATCCTATGGAATAAATGAAGGAATACCGCTTTTTTTCCAGATTTTTGCTAGTGGTCAACTGGGAATTCCTGACCTTCGCACTTTGGTTGTCAATTCCTTACCATGCCCAGTTATATTAAAATAGAATTTCCTTGCATATAGAAATATAAAGTTTTTGTTTTCACACATTCATTCACAGGTAACTATAAACTCTATTTATTATTCAACCAGGTTGAGAAGGTATCTTGTCTCTACAAAGCAGACTCTTCAAGTTTATCATTGTCTACTTCAGAGCTGTGTGTGTATTTATTGCTATATATTAAAGTTAAAAATCAAAGTGTTCATGATGTTCATTCAGTATTGTTTGCAATTGTCATTAATTACAAAAAAAATGTGTGTGTGTGTATGATATATTATATATAATTTTTATTTTTTATTTTTTATAAAATGGTCCGATTAAATGGCCCTCAGGCTTTTTTTTTTGTCCTCGCAATAATCGTATCGGTATCGGTATTGAAAAATCATAATCAGGTCGCTCTAATTCTGTACTTTTACTTTTACAATTTAAATGTTTTTACATACTTTTACTCTTTACTTCACTACATTCCCTATAAGAAAATTTGTACTTTTAACCTCCATAAATTTTTCCCTAACAAACAAAAGGTTAACATTTTGAATTTGCTTAGTCAAGGACAGGAAAATTGTGAATTCCCAGCAACTTATCAAGAGAAACTCGTGGTCATCCCTAATGCCTATGTGTCAGGAGCGGACTCATAAACACAAAATGCATCTTTTGCAAACTAATGTCTGAGTGTTTGGAGTTGTGCCCCTGGCTTATACAATACATTTTAAAAACAAGAAAATGGTAAACTGTCTGTTTTTGCGCTTAATTAATAAAGGAAATTTATTATTTATACTTTTTTACTTTCTACTTTTGTACTTAAGAATATTTTAGCAATTACACATTTACTTTTGGATAACTTAAGTATATATTTAAAAACCACATACTTTTCAAAACTTTTACCTCACGTAGTCTTTTTTCTGTGACTTTAACTTTTACTATTGAGTAAACACTCTTTTTTTTCTAAATTTAAGGTACACTACCCAGGTTTGAAGATGTTTGGTGCGTTTACTTCTTTTAAAAATGTCCTTGTTTTTGAATAAAGAAAAGCTCTAATTATTTTTTTTTTTTTTTGTCCGATTTAACCAATAACAATAAAAATGTAGTGTAAAATCAAAAGAAATACAGATAACTAACCTAGGATAACTAGGAAAGAAAAGGTAGTTGGTAGAACCATTTGGGGAGTTTTAATGTTGTATGAAATGACTTATGATTTTTATCTTAAGCTGAGAAACGGAGGTGGGATATGAGTGTTTTGTTTTAGCTAATCCCC
>NW_019952202.1:0-4157 GCF_002910315.2 Salvelinus sp. IW2-2015
ATCTCAACCAGGGGTTTCATCAATGCAGAACACAGTGTGTGTGTGTACAGTACCAGTCAAAAGGTTTGGACACCTACTCATTCAAGGGTTTTTCTTTATTTTTACTATTTTCTACATTGTAGAATAATAGTGAAGACATCAAAACTATGAAACAACACACATGGAATCATGTAGCAACCCAAAAAAAATGATTTGTTTAACAAAGTAGCCAGCCACCCTTTTCCTTGATGACAGCAGTCGCAAAACCCATCAAGCACTATGATGAAACTGTCTCTCATGAGGAACGCCACAGGAAAGGAAGACCCAGAGTTACCTCTGCTGCAGAGGATAAATTCATTAGCGTTAACTGCACCTCAGATTGCAGCACAAATAAATGCTAACTACTACAGAACACCAATAAGAAGAAGAGACTTGATTGGGCTAAGAAACACGAGCAATGGACATTAGACCAGTGGAAATTTTGGTTCCAACCGCCGTGTCTTTATGAGACGCAGAGTAGATGAACGGATGATCTCTGCATGTGTGGTCCCACCATGAAGCATGGAGGAGGTGGTGTGATGGTGCTTTGCTGGGGACACTGATTTATTTAGAATTCAAGGAACCAGCATGGCTACCACAGCACTCTGCAGTGATACGCCATGCCATCTGGTTTGCGTTTAGTGGTACTATCATTTGTTTTTCAACAGGACAATGACCCAAAACACACCTCCAGGCTGTGTAAGGGCTATTTGACCAAGAAGGAGAGTGATGGAGTGCTACATCAGATGACCTGGCGTCCACAATCCACCGACCTCAACCCAGTTGAGATGGTTTGGGATGAGTTGGACCGAAGAGTGAAGGAAAAGCAGGTAACTCGTTCAAGACTGTTGGAAAAGCCTTCCTCATGAAGATAGTTGAGAGAATGCCAAAAGTATGCAAAGCTGTCAAGGCAAAGCGTGGCTACTTTGAAAAATATAAAACATTTAAAAATGTATTTAATACTTTTTTGGTTACGACATGACATGTGTCATTTCATAGTTTTGATGTAATGTAGAAAATAGTAAAAGTAAAGAAAAACCCTTGAACAAGTAGGTGTGTCCAACCTTTTGACTGGTACTGTATAGATAGATAGATATCTATCTATATGTAGTTGACCGATTAAAATCGGCATGGCCGATTAATTAGGGCCAATTTCAAGTTTTCATAACAATCGGTAATCTGCATTTTTGGACACCGATTATGGCCGATTATATTGCACTCCACGAGGAGACTGCGTGGCAGGCTGGCCACCTGTTGCGCGAGTGCAGCAAGGAGCCAAGGTAAGTTGCTAGCTAGCATTAAACTTATTTTATAAAAAAAAACTATAAAATCTTAACAATCACTAGTTAACTACACATGGTTTGATGATACTACTAGTTTATCTAGCTTGTCCTGCGTTGCATATAATCAATGCGGTGCCTGTTAATTTATCATCGAATCACAGCCTACTTCGCCAAACGGGTGATGATTTAACAAGCGCATTCGCGAAGAAAGCACTGTTGTTGCACCAATGTGTACCTAACCATAAACATCAATGCCTTTCTTAAAATCAATACACAACTATATATTTTTTTTAATCAATACACAAGTGTATTTTTAAAAACCTGCATATTTAGTTAATATTGCCTGCTAACATGAATTTCTTTTAACTAGGGAAATTGTGTCACTTCTCTTGCGTTCAGTGCAAGCAGAGTCAGGGTATATGCAGCAGTTTGGGCCGCCTGGCTCGTTGCGAACTGTGTGAAGACCATTTCTTCCTAACAAAGATCGTAATTAATTCGCCAGAATTTTACATAATTATGAAATAACATTGAAGGTTGTGCAATGTAACAGCAATATTTAGACTTACGGATGCCACCCGTTAGATAAAATACGGAACGGTTCCGTATTTCACTGAAAGAATAAACGTTTTRTTTTAGAAATGATAGTTTCCAGATTTGACCATWTTAATGACCCAAGGCTCGTATTTCTGTGTTTATTATATTATAATTAAGTCTATGATTTGATATTTGATAGAGCAGTCTGATTGAACGGTGGTAGGCAGCAGCAGGCTCGTAAGCATTCATTCAAACAGCACTTTCCTGCGTTTGCCAGCAGCTCTTCGCTGTGCTTCAAGCATTGCGCTGTTTATGACTTCAAGCCTATCAACTCCCGAGATTAGGCTGGCAATACTATAGTGCCTATAAGAACATCCAATAGTCAAAGGTATATGAAATACAAACGGTATAGAGAGAAATAGTCCTATAATAACTACAACCTAAAACTTCTTAACTGGGAATATTGAAGACTCATGTTAAAAGGAACCACCAGCTTTCATATGTTCTCATGTTCWGAGCAAGGAACTTAAACATTAGCTTTCTTACATGGCACATATTGCACTTTTACTTTCTTCTCCAACACTGTTTCTGCATTATTTAAACCAAATTGAACATGTTTCATTATTTATTTGAGGCTAAATTGATTTTATTGATGTATTATATTAAATTAAAATAAGTGTTCATTCAGTATTGTTGTAATTGTCATTATTACAATAATAAAAAAATAAAAAAAATATTAAAAAAAATCGGCATCGGCTTTTTTTGGCCCTCCAATAATCGGTATTGAAAAATCATAATCGGTCGACCTCTAATCTCTATTCATTTTAATGGGTTTTATCATCTGAGATTAAAACAGGAAGTCAGAGTGTGTTTAGAAGCTGGAAGTGATTGCTGTTGCCCTGGCAAACCAGATTACAGAGTTCAGGTTAGGTAGTGTTGACCAGTCAAAAAAAAAAATTCAGAGTTCCAGGTAGGTGAGTGACATTTACAGAGTTTCAGCGTTAGGTATGACCAGATACAGAGTTCAGGTTAGTAGTGCCAGATTACAAGAGTTCAGGTTAGTAGTAACAGATTACATGAGTATCAGGTTAGAGTAGGACCAGATACAGAGGTCAGGTTAGTAGTGACCAGATTTTACAGAGGGTCTAGGTTAGTCAGTCAGTACCTAGGGCAGAGGAGGAAGAGGCGAAGCGAGTAAGTATTTATCTACGCCAAAACTGGTCCGTGTAAGATTAACCCTTTTTGTACGGAGATCTAGAGAGCGTCAAATTATTTGATTTTCGAATCACATGTTGTAGGCCTAGGGTTCTGCAACTTCTTGCCCTATGAAAGGCCAGAGTCCTCTGGTTTGCTGTTCTACCTGATCATTAAAGCCACCCACCTGGTGTCCGTTCAATCGCTTGAATATGAGAAGGAAAACATGGATGAAACTTGCTTCTAGTCCAAAGTTGGAGTTGAGGGGTTTCAGTGCTGTTTACATTAATGTACTGCTCTCGTGGCTGCGAACGTGTTCCGTTTGCCACTGTTGAGCCCACATCTGGATTTGCCTGCTTCCTCTCCTGCGGCTTTGTTATTCCTTGTTAGCGGTCGTACTTTGTCACTATATCGATATGCTTGCGTTCGTCCCGTCACTGCATCACTGCGTCTGGGCTAAGCCTGGCCTGGCGTCTCTTCGTGCTGTCTGGTTTACATCTGGCCTGGATCCTCTGCTTTTTTCCTGGCATTCATTTAAGAGAACTTCTTTTTACAATGAGGCTAGTGGGTTAAGCTGCGTTGTGGTAACTGCCTTGTGTTGGCAGAAGACAGATTCACTTGTAGTCGGATCGTCTAGCAAACTTTCGGGTACTGGCCAATCCCTAAACTGGCTACCTGCGGGGCTTGTGCTCCACGCCCCACTATATTACTGCTTATCCAGTTTCCCATTCGCCTAGACAGCTCCTCTAATATGAACGGTTCAGGTGATTAATACCCGTCATGAATGATATATGAGTGAGCTTTTACTCCACGCTGACATTTCGGTTGCTGTGGCATCGTTTTGTGTAGATTAAATACAGGCAATTTCACTGGTGAGTGCCCAGATATTGGATGAGGAGGTGTTGTGAAGAGGTGATGTGGCATGCGATTAGAATGGGTTGTGTGTGGTGTTGTGTGTGTTGTGTGGTGTGTGTGTGTGTTGTTGTTGTGTGTGTGTGATTGTGTTGTGTGTGTGTGTGTGTGTGTGCAGTGTGTTCAGTTGGTGATTTTTTTGGTTTGTTGCCAGTGTGTGCGTGTGTGAGGTGTGCGTTGGTTAGTGTTGTAGGTGTTGTAGGTGGTATGCTTCAA
>NW_019952203.1:0-4154 GCF_002910315.2 Salvelinus sp. IW2-2015
CCATGGATGAATGATAGTATACCTAGCTTCACGTTGAAATGATGTCCCATGGATGAATGATAGTATACCTAGCTTCACGTTGAAATGATGTCCCATGGATGAATGATAGTATACCTAGCTTCACGTTGAAATGATGTCCTTTGGGCAAATCAGATGTCAATGTAGCCTACATAATCCCAACCTCACTCCAAATTTACTTTCACATACAGCTTGTGTAAAAAAAAGTTAGAGGAGTTACTTTCAATTATTCAAGTTATTTAGGTAGTCTATGCAAATGAGCATGGAAGCTGATCAGTGTCTAAATGTGTTGACATGATAGCTCAGCTGAATCGCACACAGCTGATTTTCCAAAGCTAAGCATCGTACATAGAGGCAGTCATCTTTGGACTGTGGCTTGCAATTTTATTTCAGAATACGTCTTTATTTAGGTTGATGAAGTTGAAATAATGATGCTGATTCAAACATAATTTTACTATCAACATCAAAACAACGTCAAATAACATACACCACCGTTCAAAAGTTTGGGGTCACTTAAAAATGTCCTTGTTTTGAAAGAAAAGCAAATTTTTTGTCCATTAAAATAACACCAAATTGACCATAAATACAGTGTAGACATTGTTAATGTTGTAAATGACTAATGTAGCTGGAAATGGCTGATTTTTTTTAATGGAATATCTACATAGGCGTAAAGAGGCCCATTATCAGCAACCATCACTCCTGTGTTTCAATGGCACATTGTGTTAGCTAATCTTTGTTAATCATTTAAAAAGGCTAATTGATCATTAGAAAACCCTTTTGCAATTATGTTAGCACAGCTGAAAACTGTTGTTCTGGTTAAAAAAGCAATAAAACTGGCCTATAGACTATTTGAGTATCTGGAGCATCAGCATTTGTGGGTTCAATTACAGGCTCGAAATGGCTAGAAACAAATAATGTTCCTCTGAAACTTGTCAGTCTATTCTTGTTCTGAGAAATGAAGGCTATTCCATGCGAGAAATTGCCAAGAAACTGAAGATCTCGTACAACGCTGTGTACTACTCCCTTTACAGAACAGCGCAAACTGTCTCTAACCAGAATAGAAAGAGGAGTGGGAGGCCCTGGTGCACAACTGAGCAAGAGGACAAGTACATTAGAGTGTCTAGTTTGAGAAACAGATGCCTCAACTGGCAGCTTCATTAAATTGTACCCGCAAAACACCAGTCTCAACGTCAAAAGTGAAGAGGCGACTCCGGGATGCTGGCCTTCTAGGCAGAGTTGCAAAGAAAAATACATATCTCAGACTGGCCACTAACGGATCGCGGTGGGCTCTCCCTCCCTCCGCCTCCCTCTCTGATCTTGTCATTGCCCTTCTCTGCAATTTAAGTGAATCTGCAGTTGAAATCAACTTGATAAAAGAATGACTGTCTCACTTTATCTGGAGATAGAAATTGGCCGTGTGGTAGTTCAAAGGACCTTGTCGCTCTTTCAATGATGCTCACAATGAAGTCTCGGATACTTTTGCAGCTTTACGCTAGTTGGATACTGATCTAACCACATCTCCTCTCCTGGGGCAGAAGGATTTCTCAACTGATAACCGCCTTTCACCTGTTAGTTGTGATGGATAGTATGCCTCGCTGTGGAGATACTTGTCACCTCCGCGAACTCCATTACTGATTCAACTAGCTGACGAGACTGAAACATGTCTAGGGAACATTCAGGACATCCACCGCAATAGGATGGAGAGTGAGAGAGAAGAGAGAGTATGAGAGAGAGATGGAAGAAGCGAGAGAAAGAGAGAGGAGGGGAGAGAGGTGAGTGAGACAGTAGAGAGAGATGTACGATGAGAGAGAGCGAGAGAATGAGAGAGATGAGAGAGAGTGAGAGAAGAGAGAGAGAGAGAGAGAGAGAGAGAGAGAGAGTAGTAGTAGAGAGAGAGAAGAGATAGAGATGAGAGAGAGAGAGAGAGAGATGAAGAGAGAGAGAAGAGAGATGAGAGAGAGGAGAGCAGAGAGAGAGAGAGAGGGAGAGAAAGAAGCATGGAGAGAGAGAGAGAGAGAGGAAGAGAGAAAGGATGAATTTGGTGATTAACTTAACTGCAGAAGGAAAGTTCTCAGTGATTGGATAGTTGATAGTAAGATATTACAAATACGGATTTCCCTGCATGAGGGAGAGCTGAGGGAAGCGAGAAGGGAGAGCATGAGACGAGAGTCATGCGAGAGAGAGAGAGAGCAGAGGGAGAAGATGAGAGAGATGTAACGAAGTGAGAAGCTGATTGAGAGAGCAGGGAGGAGAGGAGATGTGAGAGAAGAGTTTATAGAGAGAGAGAGAGAGAGAGATTAGATAAGAGAGATCATTGGTCAAAATGCCGGGTGAAATATAGAAAAACACCAATGGCGGCCTGTCAACACCTGTATGTCCAATATGCAGGTATGTCTGCATCATTTATGTTCGACTTATCCGACCGTCTCTCCGGATTGACCAGGAACTATCCATCTGAAACGCACAGTGTTGCAGTTGTTCAGCAGAGCGTACAATCCCTAATGTTAATTATCGTGATACAGTAATATTACGGAGAGTCCTGTTTTAACCTGAGTGAAGATACCATTGTATCATAAACCAGGATTGGAAAAGGACCGGACACGGTACGATCTCAGATATCGTGGCATAACATTTAACACTTCAGATTTTACTGAAATAATTATAAACTGCCGGTAATAACAATAGTTTTATATATAATCAACTAATGTCTCTAAGAGTACACCCACTAGCAGGGAAACTCAGACGAACTGCAACTCTCCACTAAATAAATGTCCCGGGATTTTACAGGTATTGCACATGGCAAGGATTTCTGCGAGACTGGACGAAGCCTATTGAAGATAGTCATATATACTCAGTGGTCTGGTCGTGCCACATAACATTTGAAGCGACATTACAACACACTCTGGGCACAACTGGTGTAGAGATGATCAACGATTTATATCCAATATTAAAATTAGCGTTGTAGAAAACTTCAAAGCTTAAAACAATTACTTAACCTGAATGACTTACCTTAACTGAAGTAAGAAGGTGAGTGTCGGTACGATCCGAAGCTAATTACGATCAAATCAGAACTATTTTAACGTGTGGAAATTATTTTTTAAATTTTCATGCATTAATTCACTAAGTGTGTAGTTTGAACTTTACACATTTGATTAGACAGATATCACCCCCTGCTTAGCAAAAGGGTCTCGAGGGGTCACCTCTAAACTACCTCAGTGTCCCTTTTTTGGAAAGAAAGCTATATTTTTTTTTTGTCATTAATATATTTTAACATTCAAATTGAATCTATTTTAAAAACAGTGACAGTGGAGGACGTTATGATTTATTGTTGTACATAATACTATCTGGTAAGCTGAGCAAACGGCAGATTTATAATGGAATTTATCTACGTAGGTAGTGTACAATGAGGCCCATATCAGCAAACAAATCACTTCCTGACTCTCTTCGCTTCCAACTAGGCACGTTTCTTTCTGCTTAGCTAGATCCAAGACATTTATCATTTTTAAAAAGGCCAATTGATCAATTAGAATCAATCCTTTCTGCAAATGTGTATGTTAGCACGAGCTGAATAAAACTGATGGTTCTAGGTTTAAAGATAAGCATATACTAACTTGCACTTCTGAGATAGGATCTATTTGAGTATCTGGAGCATCAGCATTTGTGGCTTCATTGACAGGCTCAAAAATGGCTAGAAACAAGACTAACTTTTCTTCATAGAAACTTGTCAGTCTATTTCATTGTTCTGAGAAATGAAGGCTCAGATTCCATGCGAGTAAATACCAAAAAATTGAAGATCTTTCCATACAACGCTTGTGTACGTACTCCCGTCCACAGAACAGCTTAAACTCTCTAACCAGTGAAATAGAAAGAGGTAGTGAGGGCTCTGGTGCAGCAACTGAAGGCAAGAGACAAGATTACATTAGAGAGTCTAGTTTGAGAAAACAGACGCCTACAAGTTGCTCAACTGAGGAGTTAATTTAAAACGTTACCCACAAAACACCAGTCTCAACGTCAACAGTGGAAGAGGCCGAGCTCGTTGTATGCTGGCCTTCTAGGGCAAGATTCGCTCTGTTCCTAGTGTTCTCTTCATTGCACATTCTCTAATCTACTAATTTCTTTATTATTGGCCAGCTCTC
>NW_019952204.1:0-4149 GCF_002910315.2 Salvelinus sp. IW2-2015
TGCCCAGCCACATGAACTAACTTACACTGTATTATGCTACACAGTTTCAGCTGCCCAGGCCCATGAACTAACTTACACTGTATTATGCTACACAGTTTCAGCTGCCCAGCCCACTGAACTAACTTACCACTGTATTATAGCTACACAGTGTTCAGGCTGCCCAGCCAATGAAACTAAAACTACATGTATTATGCCTACACAGTTTCAGCTGCCCACCAATGAACTAACTTACACCGTTATATGCTACACAGTTTTCAGCCTGCCCAGCCCATGAACTAACTTACACTGTATTATGCTACACAGTTTCAGCTGCCCACCCCATGAACTAACTTACACTGTATTATCGGGCGGAATAGGCTTTGTTGTGTCCTCTTCCATGACTGTCTTAGTGTGTTTGTACCATGATAGTGTGTTGGTGATGTGGACACCAAGGAACTTGAAGCTCTCAACCTGCTCCACTACAGCCCCGTCGATGAGAATGGGGGCGTGCTCGGTCCTCCTTTTCCTGTAGTCCACAATCATCTCCTTTGTCTTGATCACCTTGAGGGAGACGTTGTTGTCCTGGCACCACACGACCAGGTCTCTGACCTCCTCCCTATAGGCTGTCTCATCGTTATCRGTGATCAGGCCTACCGTCGGAAAAATTGATGATGGTGTTGGAGTCGTGCCTGGCCATGCAGTCATGAGTGAACAAGGAGTACAGGAGGGGACTGAGCACGCACCCCTGAGGGGCCCCCGTGTTTAGGATCAGCGTGGCAGATGTGTTGTTCCCTACCCTTACCACTTGGGGGCGGCCTGTCAGGAAGTCCAGGATCCAGTTGCAGAGGGAGGTGCTTAGTCCCAGGGTCCTTAGCTTAGTGATGAGCTTTGAGGGCAATATGGTGTTGAACAATGAATAGTATTCTCACATAGCTGTTCTTTTGTCCAGGTGGGAGTGGGAAGTGTTGAGTGCAATAGAGACTGCATCATCTGTGGATCTGTTGGTGCTGTATCCAAATCGGAGTGGGTCTCGGGTTTCTGGGATAAGGGTGTTGATTTGAGCCATGACCAGCCTTTCAAAGCACTTCATGGTTACAGAGTGCTACGGGTTGGTAGTCATTTAGGCAGGTTACCTTTGTGTTCTTGGGCACAGGGACTATGGTGGTCTACTTGAAACATGTTAGTATTACAGACTCGGACAAGGACAGATTGAAAATGTCAGTGAAGATACTTGCCAGTTGGTCAGTACATGCTCGGAGTACACGTCCTGGTAATGCATCTGGCTCTACGGCCTTGTGAATGTTGACCTGGTCTTACTCACATCGGCTACGGAGAGCGTGATCACACAGTCGTCCGGAACAGCTGGTGCTCTCATGCATATTTCAGTGTTACTTGCCTCGAAGCGAGCATAGAAGTCATTTAGCTCGTCTGGTAGGTTCGTGTCACTGGGCAGGTGGTTGTGTATCCCTTTGTAGTCTGCAATAGTTTGTAAGCCCTGCTACATCCGACGAGTGTTGAAGCCGGTGTAGTACGATTCAATCTTAGTCCTGTATTGACGCTTTGCCTGTTTGATAGTTCGTCGGAGGGCATAGCGGGGTTTCTTATAAGCTCCTTGAAAGCGGCAGCTCTACCCTTTCGCTCAGTGTGGATGTTACCTGTAATCCATGGCTTCTAGTTGGGGTATGTACGTAYGGTCACTGTGGGGACGACGTCATCGATGCACTTATTGATGAAGCATGTGACTGATGTGGTGTACTCCTCAATGCCATCTGAGGAATCCCGGAACATATTCCAGTCTGTGCAGCAAAACAGTCCTGTAGCTCAGCATCTGCTTCATCTGACCACTTTCCCATACTCTGCGTCTCACAAAGACATAGTGGTTGGAACCAAAAATCTCAAATTTGGACTCATCAGACCAAAGGACAGATTTCCAAACCTGTCTGATGTCCATTGCTCATCTTCTTGCCCAAGCAGGTATCTTCTTCTTATTGCTGTCCTTTAGTAGTGGTTTCTTTGCAGAAATTCAACCATGAAGGCCTGATTCATGCAGTCTCCTCTGAACAGTTGATGTTTAGATGTGTCTGTTACTTGAACTCTGTGAAGCATTTATTTGGGCTGCAATCTGAGGTGCAGTTAACTCTAATGAACTTATCCTCTGCAGCAGAGGTAACTCTAGGTCTTCCTTTCCTGTGACGGTCCTCATGAGAAATCTTCCAATTGACTGACCTTCATATAATGATGGACTGACGTTTCTCTTTGCTTATTTGAAATGTTCTTGCCATAATATGGACGTGGTCTTTTACCAAATAGGGCTATCTTTGTATAACACCCCTACCTTGTCACAAGACAACTGATTGACTCAAACGCATTAAGAAAGAAAGAAATTCCACAAATTAACTTTTAACCAGGCACACCGGTGAATTGAAATTCATTCCAGGTGACTACCTCATTAAGCTGGTTGAGAGAATATCAAGAGTGTGCAAAGTTGTCGTCAAGGCAAAGGGTGGCTACTTTGAAGAATCTCAAACATAAAATATATTTTGATTTGTTTAACACTTTTTTGGTTACTACATGATTCCATATGTGTTATTTCATAGTTTTGATGTCTTCACTTTTATTCTACAATGTTGAAAATAGTAAAAAATTAAGAAAAACCCTAAAATGAGTCGGTGTTGTCCAAACGTTTGACTGGTAATGTTTGTATGTGTTTTTACATCCTCTCCCCATGTGATCACATTGTATATTCCTATTTCCAGTGAATTACCTCAGATAGCAGCAGCATTACGTTGAACTCTGAACCTGCATATCACTTAGTAACACTGGAACACATTCCTTTCAGACTCTGTAATGTCTAACGGCATGATGCAAAACAAGCCAATGGTGTGATGCAACACTGTGAACGGCTCCTCCCCCTCAGGTCTGTTTGAGTATAAAGGTATGGCTACTGTTATTTTTAGTCGCTGAGAAGGAAAGCACATCAGCTGTGTACATAACACCACCTGGTCACATCATCTTACCCTTTGATATTCCTGTCCAACAATAGGGATTTACTGAACAATGGAGGACTCAACAGACGATGAACTTTATTGTCCATGTCTTTATACTCACAACCCAACCCCCTGTGACACACACGCACACGCAACGCACATGCACACACACACACACACACACAAACACGCACGCACACACACACACACTGGAGGGTTTGGAAGCAGTGGGTCATCTGCTGTGCAGCACCCCTGGAGTGTTGTAAGGGGTTAAGTTCTTCTTCACTCCCTAGATGCCTTGCAGCACCCCTGGAGGGTTGTAAGGGGTTTTAAGTGGTCTCTTCTTCACTCCCTAGATGCCTTGCAGCACCCATGGAGGGTTGTAGAGGGGTTAAGTGGTCTCTTCTTCACTCCCTAGATGCCTTGCAGCACCCCTGGAGGGTTGTAGGGGTTAAGTGGACTCTTCTTCACTCCCTAGATGCCTTGCAGCACCCCTGGAGGGTTGTAGGGGTTAAGTTCTTCTTCACTCCCCAGAGGCTCTTAGACATTAACCTTCACTTCTACTAACACATGACAAGGCACCAGACCTTCAAACAGCCTCTTGTTTGAAATCTTTCAAACACTTTGAGCGTATGCTTTTCAGCCTGTCTGTGGAGTGGCAGGTGGCCGGGGTTTGCACTTTTAGGACTATTCTATTGGTTCCATGTCAACAGCCAACCCCAAGAACAGCTAAAGTATTTGGAATGATTATAAATAATATGTAACCCCAGGTACACAAGGCACTCAGAATATGGCTATTGTTCCCATCATTCCTGGTTGATTTAATGCAATATACACGGAACTTAAACACATCAAGATGAAACCAAAGAATCCGATTACTGACTGGCATTGAGAACAAACATAGGTATTTTGCAGTATGTCATTTGCAGTGTTACTGTGTGTGTGCAATCTGTACTTCCTAAATTGCGTCCTTAGAGAGAGATGGGGCGCCAGGTCTGGGGGTAATGGAGGAGGCGCAGGTTCCTGGATATGGAGGGGGTCTCAGGTCCTGGGGGGTATGGAGGGCCAGGTCCTGGGGGGTATGGAGGGCCAGGTTCCTGGGGGCTAAATGGAAGGGGCCAGGTCCTGGGGGTATGGAGGGGCCAGGTCCTGGGGTATGGAGGAAACTTGGCTTGGTTCGAAT
>NW_019952205.1:0-4146 GCF_002910315.2 Salvelinus sp. IW2-2015
CACCAATAACTACATTATCGTCTGTCTCCTAGACCATCTTGTGTGATAATGATAATAAATGCAACAGATTTATTTTCATATAAACACAGTAGCAAAAAAGTAGATTTAAAAACGTTTCAAGAACATTTAATTAATTTAACATCTGTATTACAAACCTTGAACGCAATAATGACTGAGAACTCATGTGTTTGTAGAATGTTATAGAAGAGTGTTGGGATAAGTGARTTTAACGTGGGATGTTTTTAATTCTTGAAAAATTGTCCATCCCCAGATGGACAATAAAGTTRTATTSTAATTTGAAGAGATCAGTTTCCAGCCTGTGATCTGATTGGTGCGAGTGGGGGTGATTACAGAGTAAAAATTCCCTATATTCCCCGAACCACCTTGGGGTTTGTAGTGGGCGGTCTTTCCCCCTGGTAGGCGGAGTTTGGACTGTGATTTGTTAAGTAAGGGCGAAGAGGAGGTCCTTTTCTGTAACACTGAGAGGAGCAATGACAAATCACCACACTTTCTGTCATATATACATTAAAACACACCTCACATCATATACCGTAAAAACMACACCACACAGACGAAATTAGAGTATCAAATATCATGCCACAACACGACAGGAAGCCTACACGTCAACACCACACTGTGAACATGCTGCATTTAGTCAGATTACGGCACATTTACACAACAATTTTTACCACGACGTTAGCCAATGTAAACTTTACTCTACAAACCAAACAATGAGAACTTAGAGATCAAACAGACACTGTAGAGAGATAACAGCAATAGCATATTAATACATTGTCCTGTACAATATGATCTGTGTGCGTGTACCAAAAATATAAACGCAACATACAACAACTACAAATATTATACTGAGTTACAATTCATATAAGGAAATCAGTTAATTAAATTAATTAGGTCTTTATCTGTGGATTTCACATGACTGGGCAGGGGTTCAACACTTTACATGTTGCGTTTATATTTTTGTTTAGTGTATATACACGTGTGTGTGTGTGTTTACCTCTGTCTGGAGAATGTAAGAGTGTGGCAGAGGAGTAGGACAGTCTCTTGGTTATAACTGGATCAGCTACATGTTTGGAAAGGTTCATGGTCGACACAGACCGCCTGTCAGCATCTACAGATACACAGACAGAACAGACATCAGATAACAGAGCTTTTTGTGGCTGGTGTTTATACTGACTCAAATACCGCTCTCTCTCTCTCACCCCACACTTGTACACACACACACACTCTATCGCTCGCTGCCCTCCTCCCCAACTTCCCTCTCATACCTTCTCCCTTCTCTCAATCCCCCTCCACTCTCTCTCTGGTGTTTGTCCTGTTGCAGGTTTGTTCGAGTCCGTCGTTCCCTCTATCCCTCTCGAAAACCTACCAGCTGCGAGCACATCTCCAAGGTGCCATTCATGTCTACCGCAGATACGGCCTGAACCCATGTGAATATATCACTCTTAGCCAGCCGCTAGCCTGCACTAGCAATTAGCCATGCTAGCATTAGCTTTTGTTTAGCGAGTTGAGTTGAACTGAATTGCTCGAATGTACCGCTCGATAGCGTAAGCAAATAATAATAATTAATAGCATTAGTCATGTCGTGTTATAGCAAGTATGTATCACTATTTGTATGCATAGGTACGAGAACATTAGAGCTAGATTCCCTATCATTAGCATTAGCGCAAGATCTAAACAGCAGTGTTGTAGTAACCTAAACCTGACCTTGAGTCCGAAATGGTAATCCCAAGATCCCTGCTGATGAAGGAAGCAACCAACCCTGATGGAGAAGCCCCCCTGATGGAGGAAGCCCTGATGAGGAAGCCCCCTGAGGAGGAAGCCCCTGATGGGGAAAGCCCCCTGATGGAGGAAAAGCCCCCTGGGATGGGAGGAAGCCCCTAATGGAGGAAGCCCCCCTGTTGGAGGAATGTTCCCCTCCTGTTTGGAGGAATCCCCTGTGAGGAGCCCCTGATGAGAGGAAGCCCCCCTGATGGAGGAAAGCCCCCCTGATGGAGGAAAGTCCCCCTGATGTGAGGAAGTCCCCCGGTGGAGGAAGTCCCCCTGATGGAAGGAAGTCCCCTGATGAGGAAGCCCCCCTGATGGAGAGGAGAAGTCCCCTGATGGAGGAAGCCCCCACCTGTGGAGGAAGCCCCCTGATGGAGGAAAGTCCCTGATGGAGGAAAGCAACCCCCTGATGGTGAGGAAGCCCCCCGATGGAGAAGCCCCCTGTGGAGGCAAGTCCCCCCCCTGATGAGGAAAGTCCCCCCTGATGGAGAAGCCCCCTGATGGAGAAGGCCCGCCCTAGATGTGAGGGAAGTCCCCTGATGGACGGAAGGTCCCCCAACTGATGGAGGATCAACCCCCTGATGCGAGGAAGCCCCATGATCGGAAGGAGAACCCCCCTGATGGCGGACGATATCCCCCATGATGAGACAGCCCACCTGAGACCCCCTGATCAGAGCCCCTATGAGAACTCCCCCTATGGATGAAGCCCCCTGATAGGAAGTCCCCGCCTGATGAGAAGCCCCCTGAATGAGGAAACGTCCCCCGAGTGAGAAGCCCCGCTGATGAGAGAGCCCCCTCCATGAGCCCAGGAATAAGCCCCCTTGATGTAGACGAAGTCCCTCTCATGGGAATGCGGAGGAAGCCCGCACTGATAGGAAAGTAAACCCCTACTGGTTTGTGTGCACTCCCTTCCCACTGCTAGAGATACAAGAAACCTTGGATGGCTCTGTGCTGCTAAATTCTGCTTCTTCTAGGGCCTTGTCCATCCCAATGCAAACAATCACGTAAAGCGTCCAGTCCGGTGTCACCAATGAATCCAGTGAAGACACTTCTAGTTGAATCTCTAATGAGATGTCTTGATATACATTGTAGATTCACAATCATTACAACACTTGCTTTAACATATCGTTCGGTATATCTGACTACATCTACTCCTTCACTAGTATGACGTGCCCGTATCCCTCTGAGCTAGCTCCCAGTATTCTACAAACCAGGAGTTTTGTCCATAGAATAGAGCGCAAAGTACACCTCCTAAGAGGCGTGTTGCTGGAGAGAGCTCTCTTAGCGCTCCCTTTTTTTTCTCGTTTTCACTTTCTCCCCCCTTCTCCAGGAAGCATGCTCTCTCTCACTCATGCTCTCCCCCTCTCTCTCTCGCTCTCCAGCCTCCCCCTCCCCCCCTTTTAGCCTCTCACTCACTCTCCCCACTTTCTCTGCTCAGCTTCCCCCCTCCTCTCTCTTATCAGCTCTCCCCCCCTCTCTCGATCAGCTCTCTCACTCAGCTCTCCCCCCTCTCTTCACTCAGCTCTCCCCCCTTCGTCTATCACCTCCCCCCTTCTCTCATCACCTCCCCTCTCCTTCTCTCACTCTCCCCCCTCTCTCCGCAGCTCTCCCCCTCGCTTCCCTCAGCTCTCGCCCCTCTCTCTCTCTCCTCGTTCCAGCTCTCCCCCTTCTCTCACTCAGGCTCCCCCTCTCCTCCACTCAGCTCTTCCCCCCCTCTCCTTCACCTAGGCTTCCCTCCTATCAGCTCCCCTCCTACTCTCTCAGTTCTTCACTCTCCCCCCTCGTCTTCTTCATCTCCAGCTCCCCCCCCTCTTACCCTCAGCTCTCCCCCCCTTTCTCTCACTCTCCCTTCAGCTCTCCCTCCAGCCTCTTCTCCTCAGCCTCTCCCCCCCCCTCTCTCTCAGCTCTCCCCCCTCTCTCCTCAGCTCTCCCCCTCTCTCTCAGCTTCCCCCTCTCTCTCAGCTCTCCCCCATCTCAGCTCTCAGCTCTCCCCCTCGTCATCAGCCGCTCCTCTCAGCTCTCCCCCTCTACAGCTCGCGCTCTCACTCTCCCCCCTCTCTCAGCTCCTCTCCTCAGCTTCTCCCCGCCCTCTCTACCCCTACTCAGCTCTCCCCTACTCTCTCAAGCTCTCTCAAAGCTCTCCTCTCCTCTTTCAGCTCTCCCCCTCTTTCGCCTCTAAACTCCCCCCCCTTCCTCTATCAGCTCTCTCACTCAGCTCATCCCCCTCTCTCACTCAGCTCCCCCCCTCTCTCTCATCTCTCTCCCTCACTCAGCTCTCCCCCCTCTCTCACCTCCAGCTCTCCCCCCTCTCCCCCTCCATCCTCGCCCCCTCTCTCTCTCAGCTCTGTTGTGTCAAGTCTA
>NW_019952206.1:0-4146 GCF_002910315.2 Salvelinus sp. IW2-2015
GCAAGGATATGCATATTCTTGGTACCATTTGAAAGGAAACACTTTGAAGTTTGTGGTGAATRGGATGGAGAGGAGAATATAACACAATAGATCTGGCAGAAGAAAACACAAAGAAAAAAACAAACGTTTTTTGTATTTTCTTCGACCACCATCTTTGAAAAATCAACAGAAAGGTTCCAAATCTAGCCATCACTCTGGTTGTAATTCCGATGGAGTCCACAAGAGGGCAGCAGTATATGTGCAACGTTTCAGACTGATAACTTGAAGTATGTGCAAGCTACATGACATTTAGTGTGAAGTCACCCAGGTACATTTGGGCAAACCGTGAAGGACACATTTACATTTACATTACATTTTTCTGCAAAAATCTGTATACGTGGACTTTTGATTTAGCTTTTCCAGTATTAGTTGCCATATTGTTAGTTCAACATTTGCAAAACACCCAGTCTTCATAACTTTATAACTCTCCATATTCTTGCCATTTTTTGTCCAAAAGGAAAAGGCTTGCTGTCGCACAAGGTTAGCAGCCAAATTTTGCAACAGATATGGGGMTTCTCCCATAAAGCCCAGCTCATTGGCTATCTAGGTAGCTTTGTTTGACCCCGATTGGTGCTTATTTGACAAAGTTACAGTCAATCAAGTGAAGACTGCCCGTGTCGTCGACAGACCTCTACATGCTTTGCAAGTAGGAAAACCTGCAAAATCGGCAGTGTATCAAATACTTGTTCTCCCCACTGTATATATTCTTGAGTTAATTAATTTGGGAGACGGTAACTCATTAAACAAACTTTTCRCGTGGTGCCCCAAATTCCTAATGAGTTACATGTTACATGATTCATTTTAAAAAGTAATAATTACACGTAGTAGGTAATTATTCGATAAATAGCAGTCATCACATTAACTTTTTCAAATGTAACAACAAACGGGTGTGATCATTCCATAGTACTGCCTCTCAGGGACCTTGTTGCATTACTCTCATTGCACTCTTCACTGTACTYCTGGTCTCTGATATTGCTTTACAAAGTCTGATTAAGGACATTATTCAGTTGTACATGTACAGTTGAAGTCGGAAGTTTACATACACTTAGGTTGGAGTTTTTCAACCACCACAAATGTCTTGTTAACAAACTATAGTTGTGGCAAGTGGGTTAGGACATCCACTTTGTGCATGACACAAGTACTTTTTCCAACAATTGTTTACAGACAGATTATTTCACTTATAATTCATTGTATCACAATTCCAGTGGGTTAGGGTTAGGGTTAGTTTATTCTGTCAAGTTGGTTGTTGATCACTGCTAGACAGCCATTTTCAAGTCTTGCCATAGATTTTCATTCCAATTTAAGTCAAAACTGGCCACTCAGGAACATTCAATGTCGTTTTGGCAAGKAACTCCTAACTACTAATTGGTTAAAACCGCATTCCAGCCGGTGTCTATTCCACAAGTTGCCACCGGATAAATCTATGACGTTAAAATGCCTATTTACTCTGTTCCATCTGATTGCGCAATCCACTGTCTCATCAGCCCAGCCAGGCAACTRATAYACTTGATCTCCACTATAAAAAGCATCTTGACATTATCTCACATTTCTTTTAGACTAATATTTAGTTTTCACTTGCGGAGATTTGTGCTTGAAGAGTAAAAAAATGATAAAATGGGCAAATATTGTACAATCCAGGTGTGCAAAGCTCTTAGATACATACCCAGAAAGACAGTTGTAATCACTGCCATAGGTGATTCTAGCATGTATTGACTCATGTGAATACTTTCTTAAATGAGATATTTCATTTTCATTAAAATTGCATACATTTATAAAAACATGTTTTCACTTTGTCATTATGTGGTATTGGGTGTAGATGGGTGAGAYAATAATATATTTAATCCATTTTGAATTCAAGCTGTAACACAAAATGATTTMGAATAAGTCAAGTGGTATGAATACTCTCTGAAGTCATTGTATATGTGTACCTGACATACTGTATATTGGAAGACATGTGTGGRAAAAGTTTGGGGAAAATAGCACACACATTTAAAAAAAATAATAACCCCCAATTTTCACCACTTCTAGAAAAAGACCTTAGACTGCTGCGCCACTCAGGAGCCCCAGATAAAGGAGGAAGATAAACGTTATTACGGTATTCTATGTATAGAAATTGTTGTATTGTAAGCATAATTAATATTATCAAATTAAAACTCTGGGTTCATGACTGAATGGGTAATAGGAGACATGGGAAGCATAGAGGCACCTTGTTTTAAAACATTGCTTGTGTCCCAGACGGCAGCCTATTCCTGTTTATAGTGCACTACTAACAGGCAATAGGGTTCATTTAAAAATCTGCCATAATATCTGCAATTGCAATGACACAGATGGTAGCAGATAGAGAGCATTCAAACAGGTTGCATACTTCCTCCCCTAAATACTATTAGCAGGTACATTCTAACGATTAAAACATTTAATATTTAGCCTATGGTGTTGTTTTAGAACAAGTGTTTTTGTAAATGTAATAATCCACATTTCAGAGCAGTCAGAACTCATGCTATGTTGTTGCTATGGTAACTCCTTTCCAAAAGCCATCATTTTATGCATTCACAGGCATGATGATCTATATCGCGGACGTGCGTCTCTCAACCTTTATGAAATGAAGGACCGATGTGCCATTTCTAAATGAATTACTTTCATCTGTTTTTATTTGATAGGCTACTAGACAATAAACAGGCTCTGTGCTCAATGAAAATCAGATTTTTGATTTGATTTGATTTATTTAACCTTTACTTAACTAGGCAAGTCAGTTAAGAACAAATTCTTATATACGATGACGGCCTACCAAAAGGCAAAAGGCCTTCTGCGGTGGACGGGGGCTGAGATTAAAAATAAAAAATAAAAATATAGGAAAAAACACACATCACGACTTGAGACACCACAACAGTGGCATAAAGAMAGACCTAAGACGACAACATAGCATGACAGCAACACATGAAAACACAGCATGATAGCAACACAACATGACAACAACATGGTAGCAATACAACATGGCAGCAGCACAAAATTGTAGCAGCACAAAACATGGTACAAACATTATTTGGCACAGACAACAGCACAAAGGGCAAGAAGGTAGAGACAACAGTACAAAGCAGCCATAACTGTCAGTAAGAGTGTCCGTGATTGAGTCTTTGAATGAAGAGATTGAGATAAAAACTGTTTTTACTTCTAGTGAGAAGTGGAACCATGACAATCAAGCTAGTTGTCTTGACTCTTTCTTGTGTCATTCTCGTTGGCCACCCAAAAAGTATTTAAAAGTGATTGAAATAGAGATAGAGGTACGGGACCATCAAGAAAATAAGAACATATACATTACTCTTACTTGAATTTCCACGTTGGGCGAGGATATTGAAATGTAATCAAAAGCCTATTTGGATGATAACTTGTTTTAACTAGGACTATTAAGGACTAGAAGGTGAGGCGACCCTCTCTTCGGCGCCATCATTTGCCCCCCCCAAAATATATATAAATAAAATGAAAATAGCTTGTTTTTCCCGAGATCCTGGTTGTCTTGAACTCACAGGAGCCACTGATTCCTTCCCAAACCACTCATTGTTTGAAGTTGCGATTTCCAACTGTTGTGTAATGCTTTAAGTCCAATGGCTGATAACACCAAGACGTTTTATCTCTAATTTTCACTTCAGATGGACAAGGTTTTGCAAAGATTGATTGTCGACTTGATTAGATGTGACGACTGCTAGCTGCTTAGCTAAAATTTAGAAAGTTATGATGTTGACATACAATCAATCAAAGCTACTGTAGATATAATATTTGATTTGTTGTCTTCTATCTGTGGCAAGTGACCTTACCTTCTTTGGATTGACACTTCTAATATAACCCGATGACAGAATCCCAAGGGGTTAACATTTTTCGAGCTCTAACCTTAAGAATTGGGGATGACGTACATATCCCAGGTGACAGAAAAACTGAGCCAATCATCACAGGGAAAACTGAGCCAAGTCAGGGCCAACGCTCTGTATTTTTCTGCTGTAGCCCCACCACCACATGAAAGTTACTGAGCTAAGGCTGAACACTTCCATTTGGGCTGCCAACGTTTGTTTTGCGGCTTTATTACTCAAAAAGACAAAACTGTATGCTGACAGGAGT
>NW_019952207.1:0-4143 GCF_002910315.2 Salvelinus sp. IW2-2015
CTGGTTGCCCCCTTTTCTATTGGCAACAGGTAACAACATCTTCGCTGTAGTCACACTGGATTAGACAAATAGCATTCTAAGTTGCTCAGTTTTTTTTTTGTTAATCTTCCAATGGTCAATAATTATCTTCTGTTACTCAATGTTGTGGGGTCTAATTGTGTCTGCTTGGCTCTGTGGGTCTGTTGTGTTTGAAACAGACCCCAGGACCAGCGCTTAGGGACTCTCTCCAGGTCATCTTCTCTGTAGTGATGCTTGTGTGGAAGGTTGGAATCGCTCCTTATGGGTAGAATTAGTCTCTTCTGGATTTTGATCAAGCGGGGACCCTATCTGCTCGCCATGCATTATTTTGTTTTATGTTGACAATGAGAAATTTGCAGAATTCGCAATGCAGATTTGTCCCATTTGTTATATAGTGTATATATTGTGTTATAATTAGACTAGTTATGGTATATAGTGTGTATAATTGATATATAGTATTGAGTTATATAGGTGTAAATAGTCTATGAGTGTGTATATAGTGTATATAAGTGTATATGTGTATATATGTCTAGTGATGGTATATAGTTTGTAATATAACATTAGTTGATATAAGTGTATATAAGTGTATGAGTGTATATAGTGATATAGGGTATATAGTGTATATATTGATATAGTCTGGTAAGTGTGTATATTGTGTCTGTATATATATTATAAATACTATCTCAAATACCTTATTATTATCTATCCTGATGCCTCGTCACTTTAGCCTGCCTTCATGTACATATCTACCTCACATACCTAATATAAATGCAGAATGTAAATCGTTGGTCCCGTGTTTCATGAGCTGAAATAAAATATCCCAGAAAGGTTCCATACGCTTAAAATGCTTATTTCTCTCAAATGTGCACAAATTTGTTTACATTCCTGCTAGAGAGCATTTGGCCTTTGCCAAGATAATCCATCCACCTGACAAGCATATAAAGAAACTGATTATACAGAATGTACCATTACACAGGTGCACCTTGTGCTGGGGCCAATAAAAGGTCACTCTAAAATGTGCAGTTTTGTCACACAACACAGTGCCACAGATGTCTCAAGTTTTAAAGGAGCGTGAAATTGTCATGCTGACTGCAGGAATGTCCACCAAAGCTGTTGCCACAGAGTTTAATGTTAATTTCTCTACCATAAACCCCCTCCAACGTTGTTTCAGAGAATTTGGCAGTAGGTCCGACCGGCCTCGTGTATGGTGACATGTAGGCGAGAGTTTTGCTGATGTCACGTTGTGAACAGAGTGCCCCATGGTGGCGGTGGGGTTATGGTATAAACAGGCATAAGTTACGGACAACGAACACAACTGCATTTTATTGGTGGCAATTTCAATGCACAGAGATACGGTGACGAGATCCCGAGGCCCATTGTCGTGCCCTTCATCCTCCGCCATCACCTCATGTTTCAGCATGATAATGCACGGCCCCATGTCACACGGATCTGTTCGCAATTCCTGGAAGCTGAAAATGTCCCAGTTCTTCCATGGCCGGCATACTTACCAGACATGTGACCCATTGAGCATGTTTGGGATGCTCTGGATCAACGTGTACGACAGCGTGTTCCAGTTCCTGCCAATATCCAGCGACTTGGCACAGCCATTGAAGAGGAGTGGGACAACATTCCACAGGCCACAATCAACAGCCTGATCAACTCTATGTGAAGGAGTAACTAGAAAACCCCCCAGCTCCTGACCTACTCTACCATAAGAAATAATAACTAGAAAACCCCCCAGTTCCGAACCTACTCTTACCATAGAACATAATAACTAGAGAACCCCCCAGTCCTGAACCTACTCTACCATATGAGGAAAATAATAACTAGAAAAACCCCCCAGGCCTGACTACTCTACCATAGAAATAATACCTAGAAAACCTCCCCAAGCCATGACCTACTCTAACCATAGAAAATAATAACTAGAAAAACCCCCAGTCCTGGACCTACTCTACCATAGAACAGAATAACTAGAAAAAACCCCCCAGTCCTGACCTACCTCTACCATAGAAAATAATAACTAGAACCCCCCCAGTCCTGACCTACGTCTTACCATAGAAAAATAATAACTAGGAAACCCCCCAGTCCCGGACCTACTCTACCAATAGAAAAATAAACCTAGAAAAACCCCCCAGCCATGACCTACTTCTCACCATAGAAAATAATAACTAGAAACCCCCCCCCGCCACAACAACTCCCAGAGCCCCAACCCACCCACCCCCCTCCACCACACCCCACCAATAAAAGCAACCACACCAAACACCACCCCCCACACCCTAACACAGTACACCCGCACCCCACCGACGCGTGCACCCCCCCCGCAGATCCCCAATACCCAACCCGAAAAATGCGTGAAACCGTGGCGTAATTTATCAGACTCTGATGGGACGTGGCGCAGCCACCCCACTCCACCACCTTCCGGCCCCAGCCGCCCGAGAAGACCTACTGGGCTTAGGAATCTGCTTTGAGCCGCATTCATACCCTTCCCCGACACCGATGAAACGCATGCCGTTAATCCCCCCTGACCAAACCGAGTCCAACATATTTTCACCTGAGTGACTTGTTGTGTTTGTCAGGTTTATGTGATCCGAGCGCGTGAGTGAATGCTAGGAGCGTCATAGGGGACGGAACCTAGTCATGGCGGCTAACTGGCTGGCCCATAGGCCCACTGGCCTGTTCGGCTCGGGTCTTATCCCCTGCTACCGGCCCGGGGCCGCTACCCTATGCCCTGATCACCTGCCTCAGGACAAGGTACCACAAAAGACCGAGGCCAGAGGAAAGATCGAACGGCCGCCGCAGACAGGAGACATGCTCTTTCTAACAGGGAAGGTAGCCCCGAGCCAGACCCCCGAACCCAGCACCCCACGATAGCGAACCAAACACCCTTTTCTACCTCGGAAAAGTAGCCCCAGGGCAGCCAGAAAGGAAAAGAACGCATCAATCTTCTCTCTCCTTTTCTCACATTTAATGATGTGACATGTTATTCTCTCTTTCCTGCCATGGTCAGGCGAAGTCCCGATCGCCGGTATCCCAGAGCCAAAGCCCGGCGAGTGACCCCGGCCTTGTGCTATGGCGAGCAGCCTGATTGTCTCCTCTTATGTACCAGTCCGTAATACCAGTTACCCCAGTCCCTTCCCGCCGACGCGGGAGAGGAAAGAACAAAATACAAAATGGGGAAAAAAAAAAAAAAACAAAAAAAAGACAGACCCACCGGCTTTCTGTTTCAACGTCACACAGATATACCAGCCTCCAGTAACATCAGACCACACCACCTCCAGTATTGGATCGCACTGACACTCCCACGTCAAAGCCGGACACTCGCCCCACACCACGCAGCTCGAAAGGTTTCAAATGACGACCACACAAAAAGATCAAAACCATTCTACTTGTATACGATCCCCTCTCAACCATAGCGATAAATCGTTTATTGACATCCGTTGCACCGACGAATAATCTGAGCAGGCAGATTTGACTGTTTTTGATT
The DNA here is from genome assembly GCF_002910315.2 of Salvelinus sp. IW2-2015. Lineage (NCBI taxonomy): Eukaryota > Metazoa > Chordata > Actinopteri > Salmoniformes > Salmonidae > Salvelinus > Salvelinus sp. IW2-2015. Next base: position 3,503 of record NW_019952207.1, read on the forward strand.
GAACCGTCCAGCTCTTTTGAATGGAAAGTTGCGCACCCTGGAGCCCACTTTAGCTGCACGCCACCCAGCCAAAAGCCGCCCCATGGGCACCAGCAGTTAATTGACCCAGCCAGACCCTTCCTTCCAACTGTTTACACTCCCCAAGCCAACACGTACCGTTTTTTTGGTAAAAAGAGTTAACGGCAAGTGTTTTCAACCCAAGTATATAGATACTTGGACCTCATTTAGGAGAAACCACCAGTAAACAACATTAGTTCGTTCCGCCATTATATAACTAAGCCGATTCCTTCCTACAAAAAATTAGAAAATTTGATATCTGTTTTTTTAACCACCCCCTATAATTAAATTCTTACGAGAGACTTCTGGAGACTAAAATTAAACTGACAAAAAAAATATAAATCCAACATACAGCAATAATCGAAGATTTGACTGAGCACGTATGGAAATACAGTCAATTAAATAAATTCATAGCCCCCCCCTAATCTTATGGGTTATCACATGACTGGGAATACAGAATATATTGTTGCTCACAAGGAAGAGACCTTAAATAAGGTAGGAGGTGTGGAAATCACGACAGCCAGTCCCACCTATCTGGTTACTCCACCCTGTCCCATTTCCCCCTCATGCAGCACGTGACACAT
>NW_019952208.1:0-4143 GCF_002910315.2 Salvelinus sp. IW2-2015
GCTCGTTCCATCTAAAGGTCATATATGAGGCTCTCTATGACGCTCGTTCCATCTAAAGGTCGTATATGGGGCTCTCTATGACGCTCGTTCCATCTAAAGGTCGTATATGAGGCTCTCTATGAAGCTCGTTCCATCGAAAGGTCTTTCCATTATCAATAATTAGATTCAACCAAAGCAAAAGTGTACAATGGGAGCACACTGAAGTGTACAGCATCATAAACATAAACACATCACACACTTCCAACCAAATCATAAGCTAAGATAAGATAAGCATCTTCATGGATGGATGGATTCGCAAGCAAGTGTACAAAAGTATCATATTCTCAATTGCTTGTATAATGTAAACAGTTAAATGTTGTTTTGGTATCAGCAAAAATATTATACAGAAGACATCAGCATAGTCTTGCTCACATACCAAAAATAAAGAGGGTGATAACTCACTCCATATCCCCAAACAGCCCCTCAGGCTCAGTCCATCCAACATTACAGTCACTGGAGTTAACACATTCTTCACACCTAAGGCAAAGCTCTGGCCAGAGTACGATACGCATCTTTGTGGGGTAGTAGGAAATGGGGAAAGACTACAGGATCTGAATGAGTCTAGAACTGTCTCAGTGACTTGAATTCTAAAATAGATAATGCCACATACTGTAGGCGTATTGAAGTTCAAATAAAATCTTTGATACTTTAACCTATTAGTTTACATTTTGCCATGTGCGTCGCTGAATATTCCATTATATAATCACACACTGAAAACTGATTTGAATACAGTAGGCTACCTAAAAGAGTTACAGACCCAAGTCACCACCCTCAGTATCATGTTGTTCTCCTCTCTGTGTTCAGTGTGGTAGAGGGAAGTGACCTCACAGATAAATACAGGTCTGGTTGTCTGCAAACATAAAGGGCCCCTCAGGTGCCCCTTGAGCTGTTCTAATCAGCAGGAAAACTTTTCTCAAACCATTTATTCAGATGGTAAAAATATTAAATTGGGTACYGGGCCAGTAACTAGGGACTTTATCTTCAAATGGTCCAGGCTAAATCAACACATATAGATACGCATAGATCTATCGAGATGACTATCAATCAAGACAATTGTCAACCCAAGCTGAAAATTGCATTCCCATCTTCACTAATCTCAGTGCTGGAGGACTAGACTGACTGCATCATCTCATCTACTGTGAGAGCAAATGTCACTTGAGAATAMTTATGGGGTGGGTGAGAATTTTGATGGTTGCGTACAATGGAAATTCAAAACATTTCAGAATAGATTTTAACTACCAACAAAAGGGATGAGCACAGGTAAATCCAGAGAAAGATGGAGCAAAGATAGATACAGAAAGAGAGAGTATATGTCCCTTTTTAATAGACAGATAAGAGTGAACCAGAGAAGTAAAGACATGAGTCTCAGAGGAGACTGACATTTCTACTTTAGAACTAGTGACAACTGACTCCGTTTCCTCTTGTGGTTGACAGCTTGAGCTTTGTGCTTTCTTTTCACATTAACATCTGACATATCCTGTGTGCCACCATAAATATGTGCATCAGTTTGCAATTTCAGGAAATAGTACGTTGAACATTACAATTACAATCAATCAATATCTCTCTGGTTCACTCTTATCTGTCTATTAAAAAGGGACATATACTCTCTCTTTCTGTATCTATCTTTGCTCCATCTTTCTCTGGATTTACCTGTGCTCATCCCTTTTGTTGGTAGTTAAAATCTATTCTGAAATGTTTTGAATTTCCATTGTACGCAACCATCAAAATTCTCACCCACCCCATAATTTAATACACTGACAATATTTCAGTCAGCACACATTGGAACAAATTGTATTTTTTATTAAAAGAGACATTTACTTAATTGACATGTTTCCAGACATAATATATGAATATCGTTAAATCGCATAGGATAAAAATACACAAGTGTCCCAATATTCACTTACCTTGGTAAATGTGATTTTTTACTAATACTCTTCTCTGAAGAACGCTTCTTCTTGATAACTTTAACACTTTTCTTTCTATGCACACATTGACGTTATTTTCATGATGTCCAAAACATATAATCAAGGGAATACAAATTGTTGTGGTTGGCCGCGAGGGGAGGTCATTCTGGTCTGTGACAGTCTCTCGCCGAGTGCTGTAGTGGAACAATTGAAGTGGTCGCGCATTGCAACTCCACCCGACTCAATGCCTTCAGCAAAATGAGAACATAAATGCTCTGGTTCGGGAATAGCTACATACTTTTCTTAACATAGACTATTATTGTGTAATCATTAATCAGGGCCGAATGTTATATAGCTCAATGCGTTTGACACATAAGTACAGTATATTAGGGTACATTACTGTTTCCATTAMAGTTAACCCTAAAAGCCCCAACATMTTTTTATCTTAAAAAATGTCAAGCACAAGCAGTAACATATTTACTTTCCTTAACCCTTTGTAACACATGTTTTTGCTTTTAATTCCCCAAAATAAGCATATATTACATTTATTTGACACATTTACACTCAAATGTATGCACTGATGATACAAAACATGCTCTTTCCATGAAATAGACTGACCAGGTGAATCCAGGTGAAAGCTATGATCCCTTATTGATGTCACTTGTTAAATCCACTTCAATCTGTATAGATGAAGGGGAGGAGAAAGGTTAAAGAAAGATTTCTAAACCTTGTGACAATTGAAACATGGATTGTGCCATTCAGAGGGTGAACGGGGAAGACAAAATATTTGAGTGCTTTTGAATGGGATATGGTAGTAGGTGCCTGGAGGTGTGTCAAGAACGGCAACGCTGCTGTGTATTTCACGCTCAACAGTTTCCCATGTGTATTCAGAATGTTCCAYCACCCAAAGGACATCCAGCCCAACTGTGGGAAGCATTGGAGTCAACATGGGCCAGCATTCCTGTGRAACGCGTTGTACAACTTGTTKAGTCCATGAACCGACGAATTGAGGCTGTTCTGAGGGGRAAAAAKGGGGGTGGTGGAGGTGCAACTCAATATTAGGAAGGTATTCCTATGTTTGGTACACTCGGTGTACGTTTTTTGCAACTTGTGATAGGGTTAGTGTTTTGTTTCTGAGAAATAGCCGATTTTGCTTATTTGATGTACCGATACGACCTAAAATAGTCTGGGCGTTATAGGCCCAGTGCCATCAGACTTATAGTTCTGACTGAAGAGTTTAATTCCAAAACGCTATAATGTATCCATTTTCAGAAATGTTGGTAAATTAGCTTTTATTGTTTAAAGAACTTAGTGAAAAAACGAATATCTTCCATATTTAATCATTGGCATGTTCAAATGACAGTATTTGTTTAAAATCTATCACTTGATGGTTTCATTTCAGAGACAAATGTTATTTTGCAAAACGCTATATATGTCACACCCTGATCTGTTTCACCCTTCTTATGCTCGTCTCCACCCCCCTCCAGGTGTCGCCCATTTCCCCCAATATCCCCTGTGCATTTATACCGGTGTTTTCTGTCTATTGCCAGTTCGTCTTGTCAAGCGTACCAGCGCGTTAACCGTCCCTTGACCTGTCGTTTGCCTGCCCCGTTTTGTGATAAACATCTGTGATTCGAACTGTCTGCATCTGGGTCTTATCCTGAGTCCTGATAATATATCAGTCTCACTCGCAGATAAATTAGTACTGCTAGGTTTTACACAGTCAAATGTAACAAAAAAACTACATTTTTAATAAAGAACTGCACAAATGATTCATTTGTGACATCAATATTTTATAACTCAACACAGTAATATGGAATCTGTATGTAAAACATTTAGCAGATGCTCTTATCTAGAGCAACTTACAGTTGGTGCAGTCATCTTAAGACAGCTACAGTCAATTGTCCAGGTCCAAAGTTCTAACTTTTCCATTGGGTCGGGTCCTGTTTGATTGTCATCAAGTCCTGGGTTTATGTAACTACAGCTGATAGAACTGAGTGGACCCGACCCCAGCTCTGCATAGCCTATAGCATATTTATTTCACACTAATAAAAGGTGAATTTATTGACTTTATAGAAGGCTTAGCCAACATAAAGAACTATAACTATTTGTTAACCAGAAGAGCAACTTGGCTGATAAAACAATTTCTGTCACTCGGGTCCAGTCTGGTCTAGGGTATGGGTCGGGTGTAGTTGTAATT
>NW_019952209.1:0-4140 GCF_002910315.2 Salvelinus sp. IW2-2015
CTTTACTACATTCTTGGGGATAGAGTTGCTGTGGGGTTTCCTCAGGGGAGAATGACTGCCCCTTCTCATTGAAGCCACGCGGAGTTGGATGGGTTACTTTCTGAATGTCATACGTAACAGTTACTAGTTATCTGTCCAAAATTGTAATCAGTAACTTTTGGATTACCCAAACTCAGTAATCTGATTACTTTCCCCTAAAGAGGCATTAAAAGAAGACAAAAACTATCCATCAATCAGATTTGGTGTGTCATCATAGAGGTCTCTGACTTGTGGTCAGACTCACTTAGATGGAACAAACTTAAACTTACGCCTTTTTTAAATGCTGAATTGAATGTCATTGACAAAACAGAAAGGTGTCATAATGTATTTTTTCCGCAAGCATCCTTTCTGAATTGAAAAGTAATCCAAGAAGTAATCATCTAGTTTTTCAAAATATCTGTAATCTGATTACAATATTTTTGCAGGCAATGTCATTTCTTAGTTAGTTTTTTTTATCAGTTACTCCAAAACCCGGAAACCACAGAAGTTCAAGGCCGACCGCGTTACTGCAGGCATTGTTAGCAAAAAATGGGATCCCCATGATTGTGAATGGAAAATTGTCAATCTTCGTGGTGAATCGTTATGTAAATAAAAAACTTTGTCACGTGATCGATGGCTTTGTCCGTTCATAAACAGTCATTGGATTTCCTCTATCTAAACCCCAGGGAATAGGGTAGTAATTTAGACATCCCCGGGGCTATATGTTTTTATGTTATCAATGTGGTCACAGTGATGACAACATGATTTACTCTATAATTGATCTATTGATGTTTTGGTGCAGTATTTGATTTGATTTGAATGTCTAAATAATTTCTGGGGCCTCTCCTCCTCTCCATCAGGKACTCCCATGGCTCTGAAGTTCTTCCCCCGCCAGTCCACARCCCTCTTCTCTTTCCTGCGTGAATACAACCTCTCCCTTTCTTATTGCYCTCATCCCTCTCTCACCCGGGCCCTGGGTATCTTCTTCTCCACCCCCTGCWACTACGTCTTCGCCCAGCAGGCTGGTCTCTATGGAGACCTCTACAGTGTCATCGTGTCAGAGGTCAGTTAGAATCATACATCTGTTTACAGTCTCTGAGWCAGTCATACATGAGAGGTMTTTCATMTCAATGTCAAAGCACTAAAGCTAAGTGCACAACACAGACCCAGTATTGCAATTCCTCCGAGGTCTGACCTCTGTCTGCCACCACCTCTACTGTTCCATATTGCCCTGGTCCCAGTTGCCCTCTTCCTCTGTCAGTGAGTCCATGATAAAGACTTCAATGGAATCTCTCCAGTAGCCTCCACCTCGTCCCCTCTAGTGACTCTTTGTTTGTGTCGGTCTATGCCAGTAACCTACAGTGGATGATAAGCTTGCATCATCTTCAAGACCCTGGTGCTTGCCTACAGAGCAGCAAGGGGAACTGCACCTCCTTACCTTCAGGCTATGTTCAAACCCTACATCCCAACCTGAGCACTCCGTTCTGCCACCTCTGGTCTCTTGGGCCTCCCACCCCTACAGGAYGGCAGGTCCTGCTCAGCCCAGTCCAAGCTCTTCTCTGTCCTGGCATCCCAATGGTGGAACAACTTTTACCCTATAGTCATGCCCATTTTTCGAAAACGTCTGAAACCCTACCTCTTTGAAGAGTATCTTAAATAACTCTCACGGTGCCCCCTCCCCCCACCTTTTTTCACCCTAGCACTGACTTTGCTGGTAAATGCTTTGTCGAGGGAAAATTTCCTTGATACGATTGTGATGGGTTGTTGTCTCACCTATATACTGTATCTTCAGATGAATGCACTAATTGTAAGTCGCGCTGGAGAAGAGTGTCTGCTAAATGTTTAACTTGTAAATGTGAAAAATTACAAGGTGTTTGCTGTCCCCGATCCTTTTAGCATCTATGGGTGGGACGAGGACAACGTGATAGAACAGTGGTTCCCAAACATTTTTGCATCGTGACCCACATAAAGCTTTTTGTGTGACCTAACTAGTAAACTAAACCTAGCAGCCACCTACGTTAAACCATGACCCAAAAGGAATCCAGGCCATACCATTTATGAAACAATGATATACAGTATAATGTTGTTTCTCTTTCTCCCTCTGTCTCTCTCTGTCTCCAGGTGGGTGTAGATGAAGAGTGTGTCCAGAGGGTGATGTCTCAGCTGAGTGGTGCCGTCTCATACCTCCACTCCATGGGCTTCGRCCACCGGGACATCAAACCAGAGAACATCTTCCTGTGTGACCGCGCCTGTCGCTGGGTCAAACTGGGTGACTTCGGCCTGGCCCGCCCCACTGGCTGCACCGTCCGCGCCGTCTGGTACGACTCGCCCTTCTGCACGCCTGAGGTGGAGCAGGCCAAAGAATCTGAGAAAGTGAGGGAGCAGAGAGAGGAGGATGGAGAGGAGGAGGAGAACATTTGGATCACAGTGGAGACCACTATAGACAGCTGGGCCCTGGGCGTGCTGGTCTACTGCCTGRTGACGGGATGCTTTCCCTGGGAAGAGACAACCCACGACGACCCCGCCTACCGGAGGTACAAGGAGTGGTACGACCGCGAGACGGAGAGGGAGGAAAGGAGCGAGGGACTGAGAGGGGAYYAGGAAGTAATTTGGTGCGAAGYTGAAAGMGAAAAGYACAATATCRTGAMCCTGGAGAAGAATCAGAAGTCYAACCCTYTGGCCCCACAGTTTGAAGGCTTCAGCCCACTGGTGATGTCTCTTTTCAGGGAGCTGCTTAACCCACAGCCCAGGCTTCGAGGAGGCCCTGACGAGATCCTCAGCTACCTGGGTGGGCCCTGGTTGATGGAGACGGAGAGAGAGGAGAAGAGGAAAGCAGAGGAGGTAGAGAAGGAGGCCAGGAAAATAAGAGAGGCAGGAACGGTGGAGGAAGGGAGGGAGAGGGAGGGAAGAGGGGAGAGATAAAATGTTTCATACTAGACAGGTTCGAGAATTTTTAAGATGTACTGTACATTTTCGAAGAGAATATTTGCTTTATAGAGGTTGATATTCTGAATATTTTGCTGAACATTTCTTACTCTGTATTGATAGAATTGAGACTACTGTATTTTGATATTGTTGTATGTTTTACCTTGTAATAGTTCTCTCCAGTGTAATGCAACTTAATATTATGTGTGTGTGTGAGCGTGCATGTGTCATACCTGCCTGTGTATGTGCATGCTTGAACATGATCGTGAGTGTGCATGTGTGCTTAGGGCTAGGTAGCCTCTTTAAGAGAATACATTAATTAGTTCTCCTTCAACACACAGGCTGTATTATAATGATCACTCTGACACTTTATGTTGTAAGAATATCTAAATAAACCAGTTTGTATTTATATACATGTCTTGCTTCTCTATGTTTGTCTAATACACTTTTTCTTGTATTCTTTTCAAATAAATTTCCAATATGCAAACCTAGGGATTTTGCCGAATACAACAGGTGTAGGTAGACCTTACAGTGAAATGCTTACTTACAAGCCCTTAACCAACAACGCGGTTTTAAGAAAATTAAGTGTTAAGTAAAAAAAAAATGATAATAAAAAAAAAAAAATCATTGCTTGCGCCACGAGTTTAAACTGGGGGGAACGTCTGGGGGAAAACTTCAAACTGGACTACTGGGGGGGAAAACTCAAATAGAACTCTGGTGGGAGGAAAACTCAAACTAGGAACTTCTGGGGGTGAGAACTCAAACTGAATCTCTGGGGGAAAACTTAACTTGGTGAACTCTGGGGAAGACGGCAAATGCAATCGGAAACCCTGTCCACGGGGAAGTGCGGGCGTTATTTGTGCTGTGGAAACCTTCTCAAACTGGACTCTGGGGGGTGACAACTCAAGACCATAGCAACGTATCCTTTTTAAGGAGAGGGGGGCGGCTTGGTTTTTGATTTTAAACGCTTTCAAAACTGTGGTTGTTCACTCTCAAGTCGTATCCGCCGTCGCCTCCCTTCGCCTCGCGGATCCCAGTCCAGATCTGGTCTCAACACTCGCGCGCTACACGCACCCTTCGTCTAGTTTCCACGGACCGCAACGTCTGGTAAGAACAGAAGGAATCGTATTTCAATATTGATATGTTCTTTGGGGGTAATCTACACAGAGTGTCAACTTGGGATGGACTTTACTGGGG
>NW_019952210.1:0-4139 GCF_002910315.2 Salvelinus sp. IW2-2015
GTACTCTCCTGTGATCTACTGTACTGTGCTGTCCAAACTTAGTCCAGTCTGGACCGGACCAATTCTGAACCAATCATCGTTGTCTGTTTGGGCCAAATCAAGGCCGGTCTGTACTGGACCAAATTTGAACCAATTATAGACATCTATGTGTGGGCTGAATATAGGCAGGTCCGGACCGGACATCTGTGGACGTTGAAATCAAGTCCAATTGATGCACAATGTCTTGTAATATTTATTTCTGCTTGGACCCCAGGAAGAGTAGCTTTTGTCTTGGCAACAGCTAATGGGGATCCTCATAAAATACTAAATAGTAAATCTGGGGCCAAATCAAACAGGGCCAAATCAAGGCCGGTCCAGACAAAATCTGAACCAAACATAGACGTCTATGTCGGTCCGCACTGCACCAAAATCAAGGCTGGTCATGACCAAAAAAAGACAGCTGGTCCAGAAGACGTCAGGACCAAAGAAAAGACCCCCAAAAGACGTAGGTGCCGGTCCATACTGAGTGGGATGTGATTGTTTTAATGATTCCGGTTCTACTTGCAGAAATCTAAAGAGCAAGTTTCGACATAGTACAGGAGTAGTTACTGCGAAATTAACCCTTTGTGTTGAAGAAGCCGGAAAGACACAGATATTAGGACAGTGAACTTTATTGTGTTATTTACAGTGCCTTCAGAAAGTAGTCATACACCTTGACTTATTTCACATTATGTTGTGTTACAGCCTGAATTCAAAATGGATTAAATCAATTTTTTCTCACCTATCTACACACAACACCCCATAACGACAAAGTGAAAACATGTTTTTAGATTTTTTTTGCAAATGCATTGAAAATAAAATACAGAAATATCTCATTTACATAAGTAATCACACCCCTGAGTCAATACACGTTAGAATCACCTTTGGCGGTGATTACAGCTGTGAGTCTTTCTGGGTAAGTATCTAAGAGCTTTGCAAACCTGGATTGTACAATATTTGCACATTATTCACTTTAAAATTCTTCAAGCTCTACCAAGGTGGCTGTTGATCATTGCTAGACAGCCATTTTTAAGTCTTGACATAGATTTTGAAGCAGATTTAAGTCAAAACTCTAAGTAGGCCACTCAGGAACATTCAACGTCGTCTTGGTAAACAACTCCAGTGTATATTTTTCCTTTTCTTTTAGGTTATTGTCCTGCTGAAAGGTTCATTTGTCTCCCAGTGTCTGTTGGAAAGCAGACTGAAACAGGTTTTCCTCTAGGTTTTTGCCTGTGCTTAGCTCTATTCCATTTATTTTTTTTATCCCTAACAACTCCCTAGTTCTTGCTGATGACAAGCATACCCATAACATGATGCAGCCACCACCATGCTTGAAAATATGAAGTGTGGTACTCAGGGATGTGTTGTGTTGGATTTGCCCCAAACATAACGGTTTGTATTCAGGACATAAAGTAAATTTCTTCGCCACAATGTTTACAGTTTTACTTTAGTACCTTATTGCAAACAGGATGCATGTTTTTGAATATTTTCATTATGTACAGGCTTCCTTTCCACTCTGTCATTTAAGTTAGTATTGTGGAGTAACTACAATGTGGTTGATCCACTGTATCTGTAACTGTTTTAAAGTCACCATTGGCCTCATAGTGAAATCCTTGAGCGGTTTCCTTCCACTCTGGCAACTGAGTTAGGAATGACAGCTGTTTCTTTGTAGTGACTGGGTGTGTTGATACACCATCCAAAGTGTAATTAATAACTTCACCATGCTCAATGGGATATTCAATGTCTGTCTTTCTTATTTTTACCCATCAACCAATAGATGCCCTTCTTTGCGAGGCATTTGAGAACCTCGCTGGCCTTTGTGGTTTAATCTGTTTTTGAAATGCACTGCTCCACTGACCTTACAGATCATTGTATGTGTGGGATACAGAGATGTGAACAAGTCCTCAACTGGCAGCTTCATTAAATAGTACCCGAAAAACACCAGTCTTAACATCAACAGTGAAGAGGCGATTCCGGGATGCTGGCCTTCTAGGCAGAGTTACCCTGTCCAGTGTCTGTGTTCTTTGTCCATCTTAATCTTTTCTTTTTATTGGCCAGTCTGAGATATGGCTTTTTCTCTTTGTAACTCTGCCTAGAAGGCTATGTTTCACAAGTTTGAACAGCACAGTACAGTACTGCACAGTTCAGTACACTAGAGCACAGTAGAGTACAGTAGAGTATAGTACGGTACAGCAGTATTTAATTTAGTAGAGTACAGTACAGTAGAGTTTAATTCAGTAAGAGTACAGTACAGTTTAGTTCAGTACAGTAGAGAGTACATTAGAGTAAAGGAGGGTACAATACAGTATATTATACTGTACTATACTCMACTGTGCTGTACTATATTTGTCTTTACTTTTCTTTACTGTACTCTCCTGTGATCTACTGTACTGTGCTGTCCAAACTTAGTCCAGTCTGGACCGGACCAATTCTGAACCAATCATCGTTGTCTGTTTGGGCCAGAGCCAATCAAGCCGATCTTATGAAAGGTAATACTCTATAAACAAAAATACATAATCTATATAAAGTTGGGGGAGTGCTATGTACTTGCTACGCGCAGTTCATTCTAGCTAACATCACGTGTTAAACGGTCTTCCACAGTGAAGTCCCTGCCAAACTCAATTATGTACTCTGTAGACATATTCTATCCCTGACTTGATTTAGCTTGCCATAACAAGACGGGGTTTAATACTTGTTACTAAAGACATTTGCAGCTTTTAATTTGTAATTATTTCTAGAATCATTCTCTTAAAACCATTAATTTCCATTTGACATTGTATTATGGGGTATAGCTGTGTAGTACGGGTATACACAAATCTCAATCCATTCTATTCAGCTTGTAAAAACAAAATGTGAAAAAGTTCAAGGAGGTGATACCTTTCTGAAGCACTGCATGTCAGGCTCGCATGCTAAGTCCCAGAAGCCACGTCAGGAGAAGAATCTGGATGACAATACTATAATTCCTCAGAAGTAACACCCAGAAAATAGTTAAATATTAGGGTTCCACTTGCGACCATCAAGCGTCAAACATCGAATTACCTTCAAACCCTCCCTCACAGATCTAAATAACCGTACTGAGAAGGCGCTCACAGCGATCTGCCCCCGACTAGAGCGACGACCACACACACAAGCATATGCCGAAGCCAACAAAATCGTGAAACACCAAGGAGAAGTCTCTGCCAAACCGCGACCGACTACCAAGGAGGGCACGGAAGTTCTACGACCTTTAGAGACAGATAGAGGGAAGCCAGAATCAGCGAAATTAGCAGCATACCGAACCAGTAAACAAATATCAGCAAACTAATGATACTCAACCAAACGAGTGCAAAGGACGAATGAAATCCATTATAAAAATTGGAAAGAATAGCACCTACAACAAACGCGTTGCCAAGAGAGCCCGGGCTGGCCAGTCACACAAAACTCACGGGATCGACAGGCAACCCGAACCGGCATTAATCCACGAGAGGACAAAAAACCGCCCAAAGTTAACCCTGTAGGAGCTTACGAAAGTCAGGATCCGACCCGACTGTTCGAGCGTTGAGGTATATCTGTCATCGAGCTAACGGACCAATCTGTTAAAAGATGTTAATACCACATCCACAGAAGCTCGGATCTGTTTATCAGCCAGATGACTTGCCCCCCGAACACATATAAAGAAGTCCTATTGAAATTAAATAAAAGACACTGATATTCCCAAAGCATGTGGTAGACTCCCCAAGTTATATGGAAGAAGTTACTTCTGTCAGAGGGAGGACTAAAATGTACGTTTTGGCAATCAAGGAGGATTATTCTATGGTCTGGCGGAACTCAACCACCTCTGTAGCCACCCAGAAAACCGATCCCCATGCAGTGAAAGCATTGTGCTGCAGCATCTGCCTGTGAGGTATGTTTTTCCATCAGCAGGACTGGGAAACTGTCATGAACTGAGAGGAATAGGTGTATGGTGCGAGAATAAAGGGAAATGCTTGAGGGGAAGACCTGATATTGGTCTGATCCAGAATTTGAGACTGGGACAGAGGTTTCACCTTTCCAGAAGGACAGTGATCGCTAGCATATGCTAAAGCAAACACACTGAGGTTCATGGTAATACATTTAATGTCTTGAATGACCTTAGTCAAAGC
>NW_019952211.1:0-4138 GCF_002910315.2 Salvelinus sp. IW2-2015
GTGTGTGTGTGTGTGTGAGAGAGAGAGAGAGCGATAGAATACTATTTCCATATCTCCTTCTTCCCTTCTCTCTATTGGTCACCCATGTCCTTTTCTCATCCTTTCCTCTGCTGTCCTCCCCCACTCTCTCACTCGATCGATCCATTTCCCTCGTCTTTCCCTCGTCTTTCCCTCTCCTTTTCTCTCCCCCTCTATTTTCCCCTGTTGTCTAGGCTCCACMCCATACGARAACCCTTTCTCTCTGGCATGCCTCTGTGTCCTGTGAGACACAGGAAAACACTGGGTTCAAACTAAAATCACCCTGGGACCCTCATCCTATCACAGATGCACTGCATGATCAAAGGTATGTGGACACTTGTCGAACATCTCATTCCAAAATCATGGGCATTAATATGGAGTTGGTCCCCCCTTTCCTGCCATAACAGCCTCTACTCTTCTGGGATGGCTTTCCACTAAATTTTGGAACATTGCTGTGGGGACTTGCTTCCATTCAGCTACAAGAGCATTAGTGAGATTGGGCACTGATGTTGGGCGATTAGGCCTGGCTCGCAGTCGGCGTTCCAATTCATCTCAAAGGTGTACAATGGGGTTGAGGTCAGGGCTTTGTGCAGGTCAGTCAAGTTCTTCCACACCGATCTCAGGAAAACCATTTCTGTATGGACCTCGCTTTGTGCACTGGGGCATTGTCATGCTAAAAAAGGCCCTTCCCCAAACTGTTTCCCTTCACTGGAACAAAGGACAGGTAGAGTTCTCCTGGCATCCGCCAAACCCAGGTTCGTCCGTCTGACTGTCAGATGGTGAAGCGTGATTCATCACTCCAGAGAACGGGTTTCTACTGCTCCAGAGTCGAATGGCGGCGAGCTTTACACCACTCCAGCCGACGCTTGGCATTGCGAATGGTGATCTTAGGCTTGGGAGCGGCTGCTCGGCCATGGAAACCTATTTCATGAAGCTCCCGACGAACAGTTATTGTGCTGACGTTGCTTACTGAGGCAGTTTGGAACTCTGTAGTGAGTATTGCAATCGAGGACAGAAGATTTTTTACCTGATACGCTGTCAGCACTCGGCGGTCCCGTTCTGTGAGCATGTGTGGCTTATCACTTCGCGGCTGAGCCATTTCTGCTCCTAGATGTTTCCACCTCACAATAACAGCACTTACAGTTGACCGGGGCAGCTCTAGCAGGGCAGACATTTTATGAACTGCATCCTATGACGGTGCCACGTCGAAGGTCATTGAGCTGTAAAGAACGGCTATTCTACTGCCAATGTTTGTCTGTGAGGATTGCATGGCTGTGTGCTTGAGTTTATACACCTGTCGGAGACAGTTGTGGCCGAAATAGCCGAATCCACTAATTTAAAGGGGTGTCCACATACTTTTGTGTGTGTATGTGTGTATATATATATATATATGGTATTATCATACCACAGATCTGGTTAGTGTGTGTGTATCTGTCCGTCCCTCTGCCCCTCTGTCACTATGCAGTAGTATGATGATGTTACGGAGTATGATTTTGACTGTGTGTTTATTTGTATGTCAGTAGCTATGCACTGGTCTATATAATATAAATAGGGCTTTGTGTGTGTGTGTGTGTGTGTGTGTGTGATTGTATGCAATGCTTATTCTCGTCTGTCTGTCTGTCTGTCTGTCTGTCTGTCTGTCTGTCTGTCTGTCTGTCTGTCTCTCTCACCTCTACCTATACGTCCAATGTCAGCTTCATCATCATTCATCTCCAGTGTGTATATGGTGTTTGGTCCAGACAGTCTCCTCCATGGTGGGGATCTCATAGCTTTATTACTGAGATTTATAGCCTCTTTATGGAGCAGACTCCCACTAGAAGTGCCCCTCCGCTCTTACACCAATGGCTCCTCATACTCGGTCTTTCCCACTGGAGTGTGTGTGTGTGTGTGTGTGTGTGTGTGTGAAGTCTTTAAGTGCCTCTGTCTCAGCCACAGCCCTCCTGGCATCACTTCATTTCATTTCCTCCTTTAATGGCTGCTGAGCTTGGGAATGGACCATTACCCTCCCTCTACCGCTCTCTACCTCCATCACCTCTATCTCTCTTTCTCTCTCTCTCTCTCTCTCTGTCCATCGCCAAGTGTCACCATGGCGAGGGTCGCTAATGAATCGAGACGTATTTTTTTTATGGCGAATGAGGGGGAGAGATTTTGTTTCTAACACCCCTCTCTCTTTCTCTCTCGCTCTCTCTTTTTCTTTTTCTATGGTTGAATGATGTGTGTGTGTGTGTGTGTGTGTGTGTGTAGTTATGAGTGTGTCCATGTGACTGTTGAGTCACGGTAATCTCCTTTTATGCACTCTGGACCTGCGTTGGTAGTAACCGACTTGCTAGCTACCAACTGGTCCTAATGGCCTGGTACTCAGGGCTCTACTGTCCCTCGAACCGAACACATAGGCATATTAGAGCTTTTGCATGAAAAAATACGGAATTAAAATGATTGTGCCGTTAAACAATACATCGCCTACCGCATGTCAGAAAAACATTTTAAAAAGCAGCCTATACTCCAAAATTAAACGAATTCAAGCAACCGCCTTTGAGTGTCCTGTATTATTATGCATGCTGGGTGGACTGGTTGCCTTACGCTATGCTGCAAACTTTCTGTCGATGAGTCTGGGAGAGAATGTGTAGGTCTAGGCGATGCTGTTAGTTCATTGATTGTGCAGGGAGCCTACAATTATAGTGAATTTTTATTTGATTTTGAATAGCCCAGTAATAGAGAATTTTTTAAATATTTTTGTAATTAATAGGATGACACATTTACCTTTTATAGCTACAGAATATCTCACCGCCGTGCATTTCCACTCCTTCATTCCTTTCTCGAGCGTGCAGAYAGAGGTGCTGTCAACAGTTTTAATGAAAAGTCTGTTTTGTAGTGAAAATATGTTACTATCAATGTTCCCTAACAGATTTCACTTGGTTTCCAGAATGAAGAAAAGCTGGTCCCACAGGGTTCATAAGCTTCACACAAAACGCTGGCCACCAGTGTTCAAACGCACACAAAAGCTGGCCACCAGTGGGTTCAACAACACAACAATGGCTGGCCAACCAGTGTTTCAAAACACAAACAATGGCTGGCCACCAGTGTTTCAAAACACAAAAAGGCTGGCCACACAGTGTTCAAAACCACAAACAAAGGCTGCGCCTACTCAGTCGTTCAAAAAAACACAAACACAAGGCTGGCCACCCAGTGTTCAAAACACAACCAAAGGCTGGCCACCAGTGTTTCAAAGCACAAACAAGCGCTGGCCACCAGTGTTCACAACACAACAAAGACTGCGTCACCAAGTGGTTTCAAAGCTCAAAAAAAGCTGGCACCAGTGTTCAAAGCACAACAAAAGCTGGCCACCAGTGTTCAAACACCAACAATGACTGGTCACCGTGTTCAAAACACAACATAAGGGGGGGCTGGCCCACCAGTTCAAAAACACAATCAAAGGCTGGTCACCAGTGTTTCAAAACACAACCAATGGCTGGCCATCCAGTGTTCAAAATAAACAAAGGCTGGCCACCAGTGCTTCCCAAAAACACAACAAAGGCTTGGCCACCAGTGTCAAAACACAACCAAAAGACTGGTCACCAGTGTTTCAAAGCTTCAACACAAGGCTGGCCACCAGCTGTTCAAAACAACAACCAACAGGCTGGTCACCAGTGTTCAAAGCACAACCAAACGCTCGGCCACCAGTGTTCAAAACACAACAAGGCTGGCCATCAGTGGTTCAAAACCACAACAAAGGCTGGCCACCAGTGTTCAAAACCACAACAAAGGCTTGTCACCCGGTGCTTCAAAAACACAACAATGGCCTTTGGTCACCAGTGTCCAAAGCCCAGCAAGGCTGGTCACCAACACAAAACCAGCTAGACCATAGCTGAGGAACACCAGCCATAAAAACCAGGTTAAGACCATGCTGAGTCAGACCAGCTTGACACACGATAGAACATTTTTGCAGGTCAATCAGCTTAAGACGATGCTAGTCAGACCAGTGTAACCAGTAGATCAAACACCAGCAACTGACAGCACTGGCACCAGGCCTTTAAAATGTATGCTCCGGTATATTGCAGTTTTTTTCAGCGGGGATTATCACGCAAACTCAAACCCTCAAGTTGCATGTAGCCTACTCAAT
>NW_019952212.1:0-4136 GCF_002910315.2 Salvelinus sp. IW2-2015
GTTTGGGAAGGCCCAAATACGATTGTTTTGTCAACAGTATACTGCTCTGTCTCGTATTGAAGTTGAAGAGACTATCAGGGCCCTTGAACAGGACATCAAATCTATTGAATTGCAGCTGCTCACTCAGAATGACCCGGGACTAGTCATGAACTTACAGGACAAGAGACATGAACTGAGGTCGTTTTAACATGAAAGAGTGAAGGGTGCCTTGATTAGGTCTCGTTTCGCTTCCCTCAAGGATACGGAGGCTCCTAGCGCTGTTTTCTAACCACTAGGACAGTGGACATTACAACGCAAACAGATGGTCTGCCTTCGTCTCCCTGATGGGAAGGTGACCACGGACGACAGTGAAATGCGTCAACATGCCGTGGATTTCTACTCGGCCCTGTATAAGGCGGAGGATTGTGACTCTCTGTGTGCTGAACAGTTGTTACATGGACTTCCTCAATTAGGCCCTGAACAGAGAGCTGCTTTGGACTCTGTCATTACTCTGCAGGAGCTGTCCACAGCAGTTATGCAGCTCTCATCAGGCCGAGCCCCTGGCATCAATGGTTTACCATCTGATTTCTATAAGCAGTTTTGGGGGGTCTGTTGGGAGGGGGGATTTTTCTGAAGTGGTGTGTGAATCTTTCCATGAGGGTTCTCTTCCTGTTTCCTGTCAACGTGCTGTGATTTCTATGTTGACAAAAAAAGGGGGGGATTTTGGCTCTTCTAAAAAATTAGCGACCTGTTCCATTGCTGTGTGCAGAATATGAAGTTACATCTAAGTGTATCTCAAACAGGTTGAAGGAATATCTGGGGCTGTTGGTCCACAAGGACCCGTCTGACTGTGTACCTGACCGCTCCATCGTTGATGACTGGTTTCTAATAACAGATGTTTTAGACATTTTGTAAACTGTCTGATGTAAATGTGGGTTTACTTTCTTTGGATCAGGAGAATACTTTTTACCGTGTGGACCACCAGTACTTGTTCAAAACAATGAAAGACTTTGGGTTTGGGGATGTTTTTGTCTTGGATGAGTTTACTGTATGCTGGGGCCTCGTGTATGGTGAAGGTGGGAGGTGGGTTGAATTGCCCCATTTTTTTTTTCTCTAGGCTCTGAGTTCTTTCAGAAAAAGAACTGGGAGGGTGTTGTGGAGAAAGTGTGTGTCAGATTGTCAAGGTGGAAATGGGTGCTGCCCCACCTGTCTTACAGATGAAGGGTGCTGGTAGCCAATAATCTATCTGCCTTTACCCTGTGGCATAGACTAATGATTTTACAGCCGCCGGGGGATTCTGATACAAGAGCTTCAGAGGACCCTTGTCAATTTATATAGGTCTGGATAACATTGGATTAAAGCTGCAGCCCTGTACCTGCCACTGCACGAGGGTGGGCAAGGTCTGGTGGACATTTATTCCAGGATCATGGCTTTCTGGCTTCAAGCAGCCCAGAGACTGTTGTACAGTGACGGTTCTAGCTGGGTGGATACAGCCAACACAGTGATGAGGAGAGAGGGCTGTTTGGGCTTAGACAAGCACCTTCTCCTCTTAAAGCTGGAGGGGGGGTGATTTGTCTGGCCTGACTCCATTTTATGAGTCTGTAAAGCAGGCTTGGAGAGTTTTTGTCATGTCCCATAAGGCCGGCACGCCACCAGGGATGTGGCCTTTTGAAGAGCCTCTTTTTCACAACACTGTCACACACACTGCCCATCGCAGTCCTGAGGTGCCTGTGCCTGGTGTGTTTCTAGTCCAGCCTGCGTTCATGCTGTTAGGTGTGGGGTCGTACGCAAGTCTGGGTCATTGGCTTGATTGCGGAGCAGGAGCGAGGTCGCGTTTTGGGAGCTGGAGAGAAGACCGGCGGATTACAATCAGTCTGGTCTACTAGGAAGGTGCATCGTGGAGGTCTGGTGATTTTCGCTCTTACCTGAGTGTATTTCATTCGCTGCAAGTATGGTGACTGTTTCTTGCGTCAACTCTGATTCGGTGGATGTTACGGAGGGTCTCGGATTTGGATTGTGTTTCCTGCACGTGTATTGTGTAGTGCTGGCGGTGGGGGCGTTTAGAGGAGAAGTGGTGATGGTCTTTGGTGATGTGTGTTTCCGTGCACTTGATTGGTTTAGTGCGTCGGTGAGGGCGTTAGAGTGAGGTATCGTGAGGGGTTCTGTGGATGATGTGTTTCCTTGCATGCGATTGTTTCCTGTGCGTCGGGTGCGCTTAGATGGAGGATGCGGAGGTGTGTCTGGATTGATGTGTATCTGCCTGCACTTGATATGTTATTCATGCTCGTGGGCGTTAGAGGTAGGGACGGAGGTCTGGATGATGTGTTTCCTGCACTGATTGGTTTTGCTGGTTAGTGTGGGCGTGTGGGGCGTTAGGAGGGTTAGGAAGTGGTGGATGGCTGCTTGTTGCTCCATACCCTCGGAGCTGGGGGAGTCAATGGAGTGGGGATTTCAGATGGAGGTGGGAAGGAGATGGCGCATTTGTACAGTAGAATGGATTGATTGTAAAGTGTTGTTTCTCCATGCCTAGTTCCCGTTGAGGAGCGGTATACATTCGACTGAGTTGTGGGTGGGGTTGTATTGGTAGCAGTGGTGCCTCCCCAAATAGGCTGTTTGGCGGTCCTTTTATAAGACTTGCCTATTTGATGGAAGAGTTGTTGAGCTAGTCTGATGTCATTATGTGTTTATGGATAATACATGGAGTTGATTAGCCTACCAACATGCATCTGTACATCCTGGGTTAGTCCTGATTGTTGGAGGGTTCCAACTATGGCAGTGCTGTGTGCATTGCCGGGGTTCTGATCTGTTTGTGGTGAGTTGTTTCGGGTGTTCAATGGAGGCATTTCTGGTGGCACCGAATCCTATTCTGTTGGGAGGGGTGTCGCTACATGCACTGCTGTATGCACTGGGGATTCGGCTAGCTGTTTTTGTGGGAAGGAGTGTCCTTAATATGGCTATACTGTGTGCATCCTGGGATCGCTATCTGTTGGTGGGAGGTGTCCCAATGTATTGCATGTCTGGTGCACCTGTGATCCCTTGATTCTGTTGGTGGAGGGGTGTCTCAATCATGCCATCATGGTGCACTGGGTCTTCTATTGTGGGTGAGGGTTTCCAACATGCTATCTGGTGGCTCCCTGGATTCCTAGTTCGTTTTCGAGGGTGTGCGCGATTCATGCATCGTTGGTGGCATGGGGTCGCTTTGTGATCTTTTCTACTTGTGCTTGTTGGGCCGTTAGTTGGGTGTTCTCCAATTATCGCGATCTGGTGCAACCTGGACCCTTACTTGGTTGTTGGGAGGGGTGTCCAACAGGCACTCGGTGGTTGGATCCTGGACCCTACTGCTTGGGGATTATGGGTGTCCCAAATATGCATGCTGGGTTGCGAGCTGGGATTTCGGAGCCTGTTTTGGCGTGGATGGGTGTCCACATACTTTGTCATTTTCTGTGTGTCATCTGGAAGTCTTTCTACTGTGTGGGGATTTTGTGGGTGGTCCTAGGGTAGGTGTCAGTGGTTTCTACCGGGTATTCCGTTACTGGGTTTTTTTGGGGAGGGGTGTGGGCCGCTTAATTCATGCATTGGTGTGATTGCGCATGTTATGCTGTGATGTCCTACGTGTTGAGTGAGGTGGTGGTGGTTCCTTAAGTTAGGTGCATGCTGGTGCATTCGCTTTGGATCTACTGTTGGAGGTGTGGTCCTAATAATGCATCTGGTGCACCTGGACACTAACTGTTGTTCGGGGGAGGTTTGGTTGTCCAAGGAGTTTGCGCATTGTTTGGCCTGGGATCTTATTTCTTGTTGTTTTGTTTTGTTTGTGTGGAAGTTTGGGTGTCCAAGGATTGCATTGCTGGTTTTGCATTGTTCTGGTATTTCCTAACTTGTTTTTCGGTAGGGGTGTGCCATAGGCATCTTTTGTGCAGGTTGCCGGGATTCTCTTTACTTGTTGTGTGTTTTGTATAGGTGTGTCCTAGATTATGCATCTGGTGGGCATCCTGGACCCTACTGTTGGAGGCGGGGTTGTCCAATCATGCATGTCGGGGCGTGCGTTTACCTGGGACCCTACTTGGTTGTGGGTGAGGGGTGTTCTCAAATCTGTCCACCACCCTCCGCGTGGCTTATGGTTTTGTTCTTGGACCCTACTGTTGGGGAGCCGGGTGTCT
>NW_019952213.1:0-4133 GCF_002910315.2 Salvelinus sp. IW2-2015
TCCCAGCCTACTGGATGTTAACACTACACTTGTGGAAAATACAGGCTACATCAGCTACATGTATGTGAACTGACTACGGCTGTGAAATACCATGGCTACATCACTACATGTATGTGTAACTGACATACACTGTGAAATACAGGCTACATCAGCTACATGTATGTGTAACTGACTACACTGTGAAATACAGGCTACATCAGCAACATCAGGTACATGTATGTGTTTACGTCCCTGTTAGTGATCATTTCTTCTTTGCCAAGATAATCCATCCACCTGACAGGTGTGACATATCAAGAAGCTGATTAAACAGCATGACCGTTACACAGGTGCACCTTGTGCTGGGGACAATAAAAGGCCATTCTAACATGTGCAGTTTTGTCAACAACACAATGCCACAGATGTCTCAAGTGTTGTGGGAGCGTGCAATTAGCATGCTGACTGGAGGAATGTCCAACCGAGCTGGTACTAGATAATTTAATGTTAATTTCTCTACCATAAGCCGCCTCCAAGGTCGTTTTAGAGAAATTGGCAGTACGTTCAACCGGCCTCACAACAGCAGACTCCATGTATGGTGTCATGTGCGTGTTAGTAATGTATACCAAGGCAGCCCTATTTCTTGTTATAATGCAACATTATATGATGGGAAACTCTAAWATGTGTAGTGCAGCCCAGGTGTGTCTAATGCTCCTACATGAACCAGTCCTGTTGCACACCTGCTGTAGGAAACCTATTAGAATAAGTGGCAGTTCTCAGAATATAATTATGCCAGAGTTAATGGAACAGCTGACAGTCTATTCAGGGGCCCTGATCGCTCTGTGAGGCTGGGGGAGGAGGAGGGGTAGGAAGGGGAACGGGGTGCATAGAGCCCCCCAGCAACTCACTCAATTTCTACAGCTGGAATGAGGTTATCCCAAGGGGCTATGGGACCAGGTAGTGCCTGGAGCAGAGTGGAGGTCGGCGGAGGAGGGTGGAGGGGCCACGGGTGTGTGGGGCAGAGGAGCCAGAGGTGTGTGTGTGTGTGTGCGTGTGCGTGTGCGTGTGCGTGTATGTGTGTGGTAGTGTAGTTGGGGGACTAGAGAAGGGGTGGATTAGGCAGCACAGCAGGTTTGCGCTAACTAAGACCTGCTAGAAGACAGAGGAGAGCTTTAGTCACTCTCTCTCTCTCCCTGTTACTTTCTCTCTTTCCGAGCCTCCTCATATCCTTGTGTAATGGTACATTTCAAGGCATTATCTACAATCTGCACAATTGTCCTCAAAGAGAGTAACGTACTCAAAGGTAAGTAGAAAACACACCCTAAACAAAGATACAGCATCCTGATGTGTTCGGGATTCACACGAGTGCAAATAGTCACGCATGGATACACATATTACACACACTGAAGGATATCTGACCTGCGTGTTAATTCTGATGGCGCCAATGGATGGAATCTCGTAGTAGAATCCTGAAGAACAAAGTGAGAGAATTTGTTCAGTCAATCCACAACGGTAACCAGCAACATGTAACTGCCCTATTGTAATGTGTGTTGTAAAGGTAACGTTCTCAGTGTCGCATCTTAAAGACCGTAGGAGGAAATAACACAACAGCCCTGCGAAGTGCAATCATCTCAAGTGAGCAGGGCACGTGTAGTGCTATCATTTCAAAATGACTCCTCAGCAGAATGCTGATTGTTCTCTATGGGGGGAAATTCCATTTAGTAACCCATTACGTGTGTTGGTTATGTAAGTATGTMATTTTGTGCAAAACGCTGTGTGTGTTTGTGTGAGTGTGTGTACTGTGTGATTGATTGGCACTAGGGTGCTATGGGGAAACGGATGGGGGCCATTGGCCTCCAGTCTTATCACCATTGTACTGCAGGATGTAAATGTCATGTGCTCGAGGGTCTCACTGAGGATGCTGCGGCTGAGCCTCAATGCAGAGCAGAGCAGAGCAGGGCTGCTGATTAGTGATGGAGGAGAGGAGAGCCACTCTCTCACTCTGGGTCAATAACTGCTGCCGCTCCCCAAGTTATTAAAGCAGAGTGGTTATACAAAGAGCTGCGCAACGGAGACAACATACTCGGAATGTTAAGAGGCGGGAACGGCTGTCGTTTTAAAATTTTTTTTTAAACAAATTGCGTTCTCGCAAAATAGTGCCTGTGAAATATATTACAGAATCTCTGGTGCCAGTAAATTGCTGTAAAGTTACAGGAAAAATGTATTAAATTACAGTATTATTAAGCTGGCCCCAGGATAATGCTGTAATGCATCCACATAAGCGCACGCACGCACGCACACAAACTATGACTATGCTCAGAACAGTAGCTCCTTCGCTTGCTTTGTGCTGTTGTGTGACACCTCCAGTTGTAGAACCCGACACAAGGAGCGACGAAGGAAACCGACGTAGAAACGAAAGAGCAYGGACTAGAGGTCAGCCGGTCTTCAGCCACAGGAGGAGAGGAGAGCGGTTGGGCCCACAGACTGTCAGAGCGGGAGTCAGGTTCCACTTAAGAGGGGATTGCAGCACAAGCCAAGTGAGACAACAGGGAGGCTAGTCGACCTGGGAGCTGGGTGTGTAAGGTGTTTGCGAGGGGGATCCATGTGTGTTTAAGTGTGTGAAGGTGAGAAGCTTCGGCTCTACATGTCATTATAGGGTGTCTCTGGATACCAAAGAAGAGACGTAAGCACAATGAGGTACGACTATATTTAAAAGGACGGCTCCAGAGAGGAGAGGACGTCAATAACCATTGTCTTAGGTT
The DNA here is from genome assembly GCF_002910315.2 of Salvelinus sp. IW2-2015. Taxonomy (NCBI): domain Eukaryota; kingdom Metazoa; phylum Chordata; class Actinopteri; order Salmoniformes; family Salmonidae; genus Salvelinus; species Salvelinus sp. IW2-2015. The sequence continues at coordinate 2,736 of NW_019952213.1, forward strand.
GGCATTGGCTTTGGTGCCACGCTAATGATTAGAGTGAGTGGCGCGCTGGCACAGAGGAGTAATCCTGGACTTCCCACATGCCGCCTGCCTGACTGAGAGATGGTAGCCATCGTTATCAACACACAGCCAGGCTCCACACGATAATTCATTACAACGCGTGGGGAGGGAGGTACTTCTGAAGCACTCTGACTGCTCTACAGGAAATGAATGAGTCAGCCTTCTATAGGAGGCATGMTGCTTGTGACAGGAAGAAGGGACAGCTATAAGAGAAATGCTGAGACACCGAGAAATCCAACAACAGAGGGGATAAAGAGGGAGAGAGCGAGGAGAGAGAGAAGTGTTTGTTCCAGAAAGAGTGAGAAAAAAGAGTTTGACCGAGAGAGCAGAAAAGTGGAATTTGGCATGGGTTATATGGCTGAGTAAAACAGCCTTGAGTGTCATGAGGTCAAGAGGTCATGAGGTCAAGGATGGTCAAGGAGGAAAGCTCAGTCATCTGGGTCGGGGACAGTTGGGCAGTTTGACTGGAGTTTGGTGACATCATTACACCATTACAATCACATATTTTCTCGTTTCTCTTTGCTGGACATGGGCAACGTTGAGATTGCACATGTAAAACAGTCCATGTCCATGCAGTTTATAGACACACCCTCTACTCACCTTTATTGGCACAAGCTATCCACTGCAAAGGCGTGACATCGTAGTTGTGCTGCCCGACTGAAAAGGTAAACACTCGAATCTGAGGGAGGAGGGGACAGTGAGCGGAGAGGGTGAAAAACGGAACATTACTCTCGTACAGCGAGAAAGTATAACGGCAGAAGCATTTCAAGCCAGGGCGTGAGCGAGGACGAAGAAGGAAAACGGTAGGAGAGGGAGATAGAACGACCGAGAGAGGAAAAATAGTGAGTGTGTGCATGTGTTAGCTGTAATTTCCTGGGCTCTGATGATAAAGTGGCTAATTAGTCAGCAGGTCAGAGCTGTTAACACCTGCAGCAAGACAAGAAAAGAGACAGAGAAACAGAGAGACAGAGAAACAGAGAGACAGGGATGGAAAGTAATGCCAATGAGGAAGAGACGAGGAACACACGCCAAAAGGCTGGATCTATGTCCAAGGATGGAAGTGCTGGAATCATTAAGATTCTCACCCCAAAAGAATGACACCTGCTGTTGAGAAACATGGTATTTATTTCATAAGGATAGGGGATGAGAGGGAGATGGGAGACCACAGGCTGGACAATGCATGGACTGATTCATTGGCAGACTAGGATTGATGAATAGATCCTTGGTTATTGGGGACAGACTCACGGTTTTGTTGGGCCAGTTGTACTTCTCAAAAATGTCCTGGGCACGATCCTCTCCTCCATCTGTAAACATCATTATCATCTTATTGCAGCCCGCCCT
>NW_019952214.1:0-4133 GCF_002910315.2 Salvelinus sp. IW2-2015
GGAGCAACTTTACATCCTGTCAATGTCAATCGCCAGATTCTGTAGAGAACGTATCGGTAGGTAATGGATGCACAGCGTTATGTGCAGCTCAGGATTCTCATCACACTATACACCGGATTATATTGTACTGATAGTACATCACACTATACACCAGATATATTGTACTGTAGTACATCACACTATACAACCAGATATATTGTACTGTAGTACATCACACTATACAACAGATATATTGTACTTGTATTACATCACACTATACAACCAGATATATTGTATGTAGTACATCACACTATACAACCAGATATATTGTAGTGTTAGTACATCACACTATTACAACCAGATATATTGTATGTATACATCACACTATACAACCAGTATATAGTATGTAGTACTCACACTATACACCAGATATATTGTCTGTAGTACATCACACTATACAACCAGATATATTGTATGTAGTACATCACACTATACAACCAGATATATTGTACTGTAGTACATACCACTATACAACCAGATATATTGTAGTGTAGTACATCAACACTATACAACCAGATATATTGTACTGTAGTACTCACACTATACAACACCAGATATATTGTACTGTAGTACATCACACTATAACAACCAGAATATAATTGTACTGTTAGTACATCACACTATACAACCAGATATATTGTACTGTAGTACATCACACTATACAACCAAGATATATGTACTGTAGTAATCAACTATACAACAGTTATTGTATGAGTACTGTAGTACATCCACTATACAACAGATATTTTAGTACTGTAGTACATCACACCTATACAACCAGATATAGTATGAGGGGTATGTAGTACATCACACTGGTATAAACCAATATATTGTATGTAGTACATAACTATACCCAGAATGATGTACTGAGTAATCAACTGTAACAAAGAATATATTGACTGTAGTAATAATATACAACAGATATAGTATGTGTATAGGGATTACTATACAGATAGTAGGAGGAGGTAGGTAGGTAGATAGGTGGTAGATATAGAGTATAGGTATGGTAGATATAGAGGTAGGTATGGTAGATGGTAGAGGGTAGGTATGGTAGAGTATAGAGGTAGGTAGGTATGTGTAGATATAGAGAGGTAGGTAGGGTAGATATAGTAGGTAGGTATGGTAGATATAGAGGTAGGTAGGTAGATATAGAGGTTAGGTGTGGTAGATATAGAGGTAGGTGTGGTAGATATAGAGGTTAGGTATGGTAGATATTATAGAGGTAGGTGTGGTAGATATAGAGGTAGGTGTGGTAGATATAGTAGGTAGGTATGGTAGATATAAGGTAGGTAATATAAGGTAGGTATGGTATAGAGGTAGGTAGTGGTAGATATAGGGTAGGTATATGGTAGATATGTAGGTAGGTATGTAGATATAGAGGTAGGTATGGTAGATATAGAGGTAGGTATGGTAGATATTAGAGGTAGGTATGGTAGATATAGAGGTAGGTATGGTAGATATAAGAGTGAGGTTATGTAGATATAGAGGTAGGTATGGTAGATATAGAGGTAGGTATGTAGATGTAGAGGATAGGGTATGGTAGATTATAGAGGTAGGTTGGTAGATATAGAGGTAGGCTAGTGGTAGATATAGAGGTAGGTAGTGGTAGAATAGAGGTAGTATGGTAATATAGAGGTAGGATTGGTAGATATAGAGGGTAGATGGTAGATATAGAGGTAGGTATTGGGTAGATTAGAGAGGTGTGGTAGATATGGAGGTAGGTGTGTGGTAGATATAGAGGTAGGTATGGTAGATATAGAGGTAGGTGTGGAGATATAGAGGTAGGTATGGTAAGATAAGAGGTAGGTGTGGTAGATATAGAGTAGGTATGGTTAATATGTAGAGGTAGGGTATGGTAGATATAGAGGTAGGTGTGTAAGATATAGAGGTAGGTTGGTAGATATAGAGGTAGGGTGTGGAGATATAGAGGTAGGTATGGTAGATATAGAGGTAGGTTATGGTAGATATAGAGGTAAGGGTGTAGATATGAGAGGTAGTAGTAGAGGTAGTTATGGTAGATATAGAGGTAGGTTGGTAGATATGAGGTAGGTATTGGTAGATAATAGAGTGTAGTATGGTAGAGTATTAGAGGTAGGTATGGTAAGATATAGTAGGTAGGTATGTGGTAGATATAGAGGTAGGTATTGGTAGATATAGAGGTTAGGTATGGTAGATAAGAGGTAGGTATGGTAGAATAGAGGTAGGTGGTGGTAGATATAGAGGTGTATGGTTAGATATAGAGGTAGGTATGGTAATATAGAGGTAGGTATGGTTAGATATAGAGGTAGGTTGGTAGTTATAGGAGGTAGGTTATGGTAGATAATAGAGGTAGGTATGGTAGATATAGAGGTAGATGGTAGTATGAGGTAGTATGGAGTAGGTAAGTAGATATAGAGGTAGGTGTGGTAGATATAGATGTAGGTAGTAGATATAGAGGTAGGTATGGTAGATTAGAGGTAGGTGTGTGTAGATATAGAGGTAGGTTGGTAGATATTAGAGGTAGGTATGTTAGATATAGAGGTAGGTATGGTAGATATTAGAGGTAGGTACTGTGGTAGATATAGAGGTAGGTATGGTAGAATATAGAGGTAGGTATGTATGGTAGATATAGGGGTAGGGTGGTAGATATAGAGGTAGGTGTGGTAGATATAGAGGTATGTTATGGTAGATATAGAGGTAGGTATGGTAGATATAGAGGTAGGTATGTAGATATAGGTGTAGGTATGGTAGATATAGGAGGTTGGTATTGTAGATTATAGAGGTAGGTATGGTAGATATTAGAGGTAGGTATGGTAGATATAGAGGTAGGATGTGGTAGATATAGAGGTAGGTTGGTAGATATAGAGGTAGATATAGAGGTAGAGACAAATTTGCTTTAACAAGTCACATAATATTATTATTTCACATTTAGTGGTTAAGTTAATTTATTATTGAATGACTACCTCATCTCTGTAATCCACACATACAATTATCTGTAAGGTCCCTCAGTCGAGCTGTGAATTTCAAACAGATTCAATCACAAAAACCAGGGAGATTGTCCAATGCCTCGCAAAGAAGGGCACCTATTGAGCCTGGTGAATAATTACACTGTGGATGGTGTATCAATTCACACAGTCACTACAAAGATACAGGCTTTGTCATTATGGGGTATTGTGTGTAGATGGGCGACAAAAAGTATATATTTAATCCATTTTTAATTTRGTCTGTAACACAACAAAAATGTTGAATAAGTCAAGGGGTATGAATGCTTTCTGAAGGCACTTTATATGTAAAGACCAGATTAAATTAGGAATAGTCTGATGGGTGTGAGAAGTATTATCAAGTGCTTGTAAAATTGTGAATGAGAGACTGATGAAGTGTGTGCAGCCTGCGTAAGAAACAGAACAGAGCTCAGGCCTTTCATGCAACTTTATTCAAATCATCATTAGAGTCGCATCATGAAGCCTTAGAATGTATTACAAATCAAAACATACAGCGTAACGTTTGTATCACAACTAAAGTTACATGAATAACTCTAAATMAAGCATATAGGAGGACCTGATTCTTTGTCAACCGCTCAACACAGAAAATACCCTTTCTATTTTATTCAGCTATGTTCAATTGTATTGCTCTTAACTATAAAATAATGCCACGGGAATTATAAACAAATCTTGTCTGCTAAATGAACTAGTGTAGCCCACAGCCCTACGGCATAGCCAGATCAGGACCAAACATAAGGACGACTCAGAATATGCTATTCTACATTTTCTTCATGTCATGTTTCTTTAGACCTGTCTAAAATAAATAATGGATGTATTGTGGTGCTGTGGGCTATATTACATGGATTTATTAAATTATTTATTATATGTAGATGTTCCAAAGGTCTGCATCAGTGTCTTGTAGGCTGTGTGTGGAAGCCAAGAGATGCTAAACCTGTTTATGTTCATTAAAAAAGGTAAATTACCGTGAGACCTGCAGTTATTTACATGACAATCACCGGCTGACAAAAGGTCACGACTGCCACCACAGCCCTAACCTCAGTATCTGACCTCTAACCTCTGTTGCTCATCTAACCAGGTCACTGTGGACAACATTCTGCTCATCTTACCCAGGTC
>NW_019952215.1:0-4132 GCF_002910315.2 Salvelinus sp. IW2-2015
GCAGGTTTTATCACAGTGGCTTGATGGTTTTGCGACTCGGAGTGTCATGTCCTAAAGTAATGATGGACTGTCATTTCTCTTTGTTTATTTGAGCTGTTCTTGCCATAATATGGACTTGGTCTTTTACCAAATAGGGCTATCTTCTGTATACCACCCCTACCTTGTCACAACACAACTGATTGGCTCGAATGCATTAAGAAGGAAAGAAATTCCACAAATTAACAAAGAACACCTGTTAATTGAAATGCATTCCAAGTGACTACCTCATGAAGCTGGTTGAGAGAATGCCAAGAGTGTGCAAAGCTGTCATCAAGGCAAAGGGTGGCTACTTTGAAGAATCTAAAATCTAAAATATATTTTGATTTGTTTTACACCTTTTTGGTTACTACATGATTCCATATGTGTTATTTCATAGTTCTGATGTCTTTACTATTATTTTACAATGTAGAAAATCCCTGGAATTAATAGGTGTGTCCAAAGTTTCGACTGGTGCTGTATATCGATATGGACTGTTCAGTATTTCCTTTTAGTGAAGAGTTATCCATTATTTTGAATATTTACTTTTCCCCTACTCAAGGATACCAATAATGTAAATTTTTCCCCATAAATGTCCATTTGCAAATGTCTGATGTATCAAGTAAGTGTTTCGAATGATCACTTATGTTGTCACACACACTCAATAGTGAGACCAAAAGATACAGGAAGAAATGCATGGTATGAAACACGAGTAAACACATGATGATAYATGATACATTCCAACAGATAATCTGGCACGATAATCACTAATGTTGACTCTTGTTTCTGTTGCAGTTCAGCGGAAGAACAAAACAATGACAGGTGAGTAAATATTTTTCCACTATTATTCCACTACATCAGACATTATTGTTCTCTATGCCAAAGGATTTATTTTTGTCCCTCCTTTTTTTTGCTTTTCATAGACAGCCCTATTTACTAGCTACATCATGAACTAGTCTTGTTATTCCGTTAGCTAACCTCAATCAAACATAACTTCAATATGGTTGTACCTTGAAGGAAGAATATTTTCCTTTGAACTGTAAAGAAGTTTAAAGATGAATGATTTTCAGGGAAAATATCAAATGATTTCAGTCTAACTGTAGCTGTGAGGGATGTTTAAAAAATTGTTTTACTGCTTAGTTATAGTAATTGGACACCACAATCTGTAATACCGGTAAACTTTTGTGTGTGTATGTGTGTGTGTGTGTGTGTGTGTCTTCCAGACTGTGGTTTTGAGAGGGAGTTTGTGGATGCTCATAATGACTATCGCAGGAAGCATGGTGCCCCGCCCCTAGCGCTGAGCAGAGACCTGTGTAACTCTGCCCAGAAATGGGCAGACCATCTTCTGTCAATCAAAAGCCTGAAGCACAGCTCCACCAATCACGGAGAAAACCTTTACTACGCATACAGCTCAACCCCCMAAAAACCTGTTGGTGAGCATATGTCAGAAGAAAAAAAAGGGAAAAAAAGAAAAAATATCTAATAAACTCTTTATTGTGCAATACATTGAATATGTTACATCTGCTCCTGCCATGCCCTCTACTTCTCATCCTGTCTCCCTAACCTGCCGCCACTCCCCTAGTGCTCTCTCCCTCTCTCTCTCTCTCTGTGTGTATGTGGTTGTGTGAGTGGAGACAGGTGTGCTGGAGGCAGAGCAGATCCCCACCAGCTGCAACCTGTTCCATAATCAAGGCCTCTACAAATACTCAGCCCTGCCATTTCCACACTGCCAGTTTGTAGCCTCTGCTCAGTCAGTCTGCGGTTCAAGCTGTTTGTTCCTGCATAGCGCTTGTTATCCTGTTGTGCATGGTTTTCCTTAGCCTGACGCTGCTTTTCACTCCGCTACAGTTCCGTCCACTCTGACTCTGGTCCCTGCCTCCAGTCCCTCGTCTTGTCAGTCCTGCTTCCCTGCCCTGTACCCCATCTCCCCCCGCTTTTCAATAAATACCTTAGTTACCTTATCATGTCTCCTCGTCTGAGTCTGCACTTGGGTTCACCTGCTCCGCTCTGCGTAACATAATATGCAGCAGAGCTCAACTAGTGGAAAGTACAGTATTGAATAGAGCCTACAGTGGATATTTTGTGTACACAACTTATCCTCTCCATTTATTAACTAGCATATGCAGACTGATTTTGAGTGGATAATTTTTCTGAATGCTCATTTGATAACAAATTGGTTCCGCTTTTTATATTTTTCTGATTGTATTTTAAAAGGGAAGGATGCAGTGGACAGTTGGTACAGTGAAATCAAAGATTACCACTTCAATAAGCCTGGCTTCAGCTCGGGTACAGGTGAGATACACAATCGGCAGACTCTAGGGTAAAACAGGTGTGTACTGCCACCACAATAAAAAAAAAGTTATTTCTGGAGTTTAACCTTGCCAATGAATCACCTGTTTATTTGGATTCATTTCATAGACCACATCTGACTCTATTTCCAATCACTGACAGTGTCCAATAGGCCTCCTACAGTACCTGTTGCTCTCCATCCTCGACATACTGAGCGTATACATATACTGACTTCTATACTAACAGTGCCCCCTGCTGTTGTTTCCAGGTCACTTCACCCAGGTGGTTTGGAAGGACTGCAGCGAGGTAGGTGTGGGCCTGGCCACAGATGGGCAAACGATCTTTGTAGTGGGCCAGTACCACCCAGCTGGCAACATGTGCAACGCAGGCTACTTTGAGAAGAATGTCCTACCACTGGGTAGCTCCACCTCTAGCGCCCCCAAATGTTTCCCCACAGGTAACACATCATTGATTGGTTGCAATGATTGGTGAACAAAAATTGGAAAAGACAATTATATTTAAATCCCATACAACAGCCCAGTTACGATTGTCTCTCGGCAAATAAGCTACTACTAAAGATAAACTAGGTATTTCTGAATGAACCCATTGTATGACACAGCATCGGATACCTCAATCTCTCAACTGACAAATATATTTTCTTTCTTACAGCCGGARAAGGAGGGGGCCTGAGTGTACTCCAGTCTAAAATTGCCAGATCCTCTTCACCTGCATATAAGGCTCCTCCTCAGGCRAACGGCACTGGTGAGATGTTTTAAATTAATTTTCAGTAAATGTCTCCCATTATGTAAAGAAAACATAATATTGGATAGGTAGTAGGCCTAATTTTGCCCTCTGAATTTTGGCCATAAATCTTACAGCCATACAATCCTTTCAAATACTCGCAAGTGTCTCRGTCGTTAGGAGTTGGAACAAGTATTTCAACTTAACGTCCATCCATCTGCCTGTCTGTCTGCTTGCTCTAAGACCTGGGCCAGTTCCACAGAGACTTCCTACGGGCGTGTAACAACCAGCGAATGGCACACGGAGCCCCAGCCCTCACACTGGACCCAGCCCTGAGTCAGGGGGCGCAGGCATGGGCAGAAACTCTACTGGGAGAGCGGGTGCTGAAGAACTCATCCTCCTCCCATGGTGAAAATATCTGGGCCAAGACGGGGTCAGCGGGCATCACTGCTACGGGTAGGGAGAACCAGGAGGACTGGATGGTCTGCAGGGACAGGGATTTCTCAATAGGCAGTATATACGGCGGGCATATTTTGAATGGTTCCGGATGGGGATCGCTAACCCTATGCCTAACCTTAACCCTTACTATAACCTTAACGTTGACGCTAACCTCACCAACCCCATCCCCCCAAGCCTAACCTTAATCCTAACCCTAACCTATTTCGAACCCTATGCCTAACCTTTGGATATGCCTAACCTTTGGATATGCCTAACCTTTGGATATGACTAACCTTTGGATATGCCGGCTGAACATCCACTTCTTTCTCAATAAGTACATTCCCAGGGGATCCCTCAGGGTGTGCACATTTTTCATCTAATGAAATGACTTCTTTCTTTCTCCGATAAGGTCAAGAGGTGGTGGACGCCTGGTACAAACAAGAGGAGAACTATGACTTCTCCAAACCAGGACATCAGGACAAAACAGGTAAACCTATCAGCATTAAAAGTAGAAGACAAGTATTTAAAAAAATAAAAATAAATGTAACCTTTATTTAACTAGGCAAGTCAGTTAAGAACAAATTCTTATTTACAATGACGGCCTACACCGGCCAAACCCGGACGACGCTGGGCCAATTGTGCGCCGCCC
>NW_019952216.1:0-4128 GCF_002910315.2 Salvelinus sp. IW2-2015
GATCATATTTCTGAATTCCCTTAGTGCCCTGTTGGGGTGCAAGAGAGTTGAAGGGGCAAGAAGCCACAGTTCTGAAGAAGATATGGCGGTGGATGCACCACAACCAGTTGCCAATGTTATTCGTCAATCCAGTGATCTGGATAGCTTATTGTGAAGAAGGTGGATTTTGTAGCTTTTAGAGCCACGGTTATTAATTGTACTGCACAAGTGTCCAAGAAGCTGGATATCACATCTGCAACCGAGAAGTTTTTGGACCTCCAAGACTTAACGGCAGAAGCACTGCATGGACGACTGTTGCCAGGAAATGTCCCGCCATCACAGGATCCTAATGAGCCTGTGTAGGAACCTGATTAAACGGAAAAGCAGGCTGATTTAGTTTAATTAACATTTCGTTACTCATAGTTTTGTATACGTTTTTATTTTTTTTACAACGCATTGGTTTCCTTTTTGGATCCGTATTATCTACCTGTACAGTAGGTGGCGGAACGCYCATATAATTGTTGCGAACGCCATTATACCAAAGAAGAAGTTAACCCTCACCGAAGAAGTTATGCTAGATAGCTAAAACAACAAGAGCTGCCAATTCCAGTGTGAATGTTAAATCAAGATTTCTAACATATTCTGTAATCTTTCCTTAGGTTAACATTAGTAGTGGGATTATTTATCCACGTCCACCAGATCGTGTGTAAACAATATCCATTTGAGCTAACGTTAGCTTGCTTGCTTACTTAGTTATCCATTAAAACGGCTAGCCAAACTAACTAGCTATCTATCATACCGAGCAAGTGAGTTTATCTTCAAAACTGTGTTGTGAATGATAACGTTGCTGTCTTAATAACAACTAATGTAAACTATGTGATGTCCATATTTTTTTAAATGGCATAAATCTATTGGCATCCCATATCTAGTAAGTTAGCATGGCTAGTTAGCAAGGCCGTTAGCTAGTTAGCCAGCTTTAGATAATGAACGTAATTTCAGTAGCTAACGTTAATCATTAGCTAACTGTTCATTTAGAGATTACAAATGAAATTACATTTTGGTTCGCGATATCGTCAAGCTAACTTCTTGCTGGTAAAATGTCTATCTAGCTAGATCGTTTCATCCTAGTGAGAAAGGTGCCATTTGAATTCGCCTGTAAGTTAAAGCTAAACCAACTAACTCGACATTGTCAACGCTAGCTGTACTATCGCCACAGCAATGCCAGCTAGCAAAATGTATTAGTATATTCCAAGTGGATGGAATAGGTCTTTGTTAGCTAAACTGTTCCAGTATTTTGTGAAACTCATCTTACATTTTTGTTTGTGCCTCTTTGGAATCCTACTATAGCCTTCCATGTCTGAACCCAAGTCCCCAGGTTCTTACTGTGGTGTTCCAGCACAGAGAAGCTCACAGTGGGGCCCAGAGATGGTCTCAGTGAAGCTGGAGGACTGTAGTCAAACACTGGAACTCAATGTGATAGTCAAAGAGGAAGAGAAGGAGAGGGAAGTCAAAGAAGAGGTAGAGATCAAAGAGGCGGAGGAGATGGCCTTCAAATTGGAGGAGGAGGCGGAGGAGATGGGCCTCAAATTGGAGGAGATGGCCCTCAAATTGGAGGAGGAGGTTTACAGCCACCTCAACAGCAGTGAATTGGAGCGCAATTCAAACAACAGAATCCAGAATAAAATTCTTCAAAATCAAGTATTATCCCATTTTAAGAATAACGTCTTGTAATCCAAACCCCCAGGTGTTTATTTTCAAAAGGCTACGCAGAAATGTCTAATGTAAGTAGTAGCCTGTACTAACACAGCATTTTTTCCGACAAGAATGATCAAAAAAGAGAAGGATCAATTATCACTACCGTTGGATTTCATCAAGCTGCAACTCAGATTTTACCAAAGTGTTTTTCGATTAAGAGTTCTATTTTATCATAAATCTCAGTTTATTGTCAAATGCTTGTCTCAACACATCGTGAAATGCAAGAGCCACATCAATTACAGGGGAATATCCAAACAGTGATAAGATACCTATGTTAACAGATACGATAAACATTCTTAATGCACCGCTGTGTCAGATTTCAAGGACTTACGGAGAAAGCATTTCGTTTGTTTAGTAATCACCTAACCAGAACCGATACGCATTTTCAGCAAGAGAGTTCACAAAAGTCAATGCCATAAATTAAATCAACCTTTTCTCTTGTGGCACTCAGGTTCATGTTAGAATAAATGGTTTTGTTAAGTAATCTTTTATTGACAAAAACTAACTTTTTGCGCGTTTTGTCCGTATCAGTGCTTAAGGCATCACTAAGTCTAGATAAAAGATTTTTTAAAAACAGATAGAGTAGAAACATGCCAAACAATTTTACAGATCTGCTTGTTGTTTTTTCTAAACATAATATTTCAAACGACAAAGAGTTCGTCAATAGGAAGAACAGAGGCGTTCACAATCGACGCTGGCTAAATAATGGATTTCCACTGCCACTAGCGTGAAAGTGCGATCCCTCATTTTTTCAGAGTTAAAAGCTGAACAATGATAGATGCTACATGTAGAGGAGCCACGAGTCTGAACTGTCCTAAGTCTTTGTATGTGGTGCTTTCAAAGGAAAACACCTTCATATAGTTCTAGTGTTTTGCTCTAGGTTTTCGCCTGCCAATCATATTACTCAAACATTTTTAAACAGTTGAGCTTTAGTGTTTTCTATCAAATCTACTATATGACATTCCTTTTTCTGGCCTATTAGCAGCAGTTTAATTTGGGCCGCTTTTAAATTCGAATGCTGCCCCCACTTAGTGAAGTTTAAAGATCAATTACGAGCTGGATAGACCAATAAAAAAGGATGCCTCCGATATTTATGTTTTAACATATTCAACCATCAACTGATCAATTAGCCTTTTCATAATAAGGAAATTGATGATAGGTGCATGTCAATCTACATGACCACGGACGTGAACTTCCTAATAAGTTGGTTAGATTAATCATAATTTAAACTAAAAAGTCTACTTGTTTAACCACAAATATTTAGAATAGATGGGCGAAAATCAACTCTAATAAATCACTTCTCTGTGCACGAGACTATAATGTCTTACACTTATCATTTGACGTCGTACCAAATACTCGGGTTTATCATAATTTGCTATGGAAGAGGTCGTTGGCGAGCGCAATCTTTGTACATCAGAAGGCGCCAATTCTAAAAGGTCGGTACTTACTCAAAACGACGGAAATAGTATCTTTGCTGGAATGTTATTTTAACAATGAAATAAACTTAAGCATATTCAAGCACTTCGTACCCATTTCAAAACTTTATTATTAGGTCCGGCTAATCCTGGATTGAAAAGCACCTAGTGTTGATGTGTTTAAACCAGCAGGATTTGAGTAGTGTAGCTTGAAATATGGAAGTCCAGACCTGAAGATCTCTCTACCATGAGCACTGTGGTTGGTGGTCTCACTTCATTTAGCATACCCACCACCCCTTCAAAGTAGGAGGATACATATGCATAAATGACTGATTTTAATATTCAGATTGTGATGTTATCTGGCCAAAATCCATCCACCATTAACAGCTGAATTCAGGATTTAACCATAACAATTTTTTAACTCCCCCCATGCCTTTAAACGAAGGTGAAAACCAGTTTATACTTACAAGAGCACCGATTGGTGTAAGACTCCAGATTAGTGTGTAAATAGTTCTGGAATTCCTTGGCTGTCAATATCTGCCCAACCTTCTCTCATCCTGCTTCCACATAATCTTACTTCTTCCCTGTTCTCCACATTCTGTGACCACCTTTCCCCCGACTCATTATTGGATCTCCCGTCCTCCTCCTTATTGAAGCATCTCTCAATGGTGCCTCTCCTCGCCGCGCAGCTCTTATGAGGGCATTCTCCCCCGCGCTCCAATTGAGCATTCCTGCTTCTCTCATATTTGAGGGCATCTCCAATATTAGATGCCATCTTGGCCCTCTTGGGATCTCTCAATAATAGGCAATTCCTCTTGCCGACGCCCTCTTTGGGCCTCCTCCATATGGGCCATTCCTTCTGCGCCGCCTCTCTTGAGCCATTCCTCAATGATGAGGCCATATCTCTGCCCGCCTCACTTTGGCATTTCTCAATATGGACCTTTCCTCTCGCGCCTCTTGGCCATTCTCCTCGCCGCCT
>NW_019952217.1:0-4127 GCF_002910315.2 Salvelinus sp. IW2-2015
TCTGAGGTTTACTTTAGAAGAACGTGAATGGCATGTGCGCTTGTGTAAGCCTAGACGCACATGTTACAGAAATTTATGAGGATTTATGTAGATAACTTTAAGGGTCGGCAAAATACCAGCCTTTTGGTAACGTAGAAAACATTTACCCTGAGGCTTGACTTAAATATATCACTCACTAGTTTATCTCCTGAGGTCCATAGGTCATCCTGAGACTGTCTGAAGTTAAGTGGCTAACAGCTGTAGGTATATGTAGTTATCACTAGGATGTGTCACACCGCTAAAGTAGGAATGCGTGTCCGTGTGATAGAGCACTTTTTTGACAGCGTACTTACAGTTTTTTCCACACTGCTTAAACCACTTTTCAAACTGTTCTCTTTTTTCAAAACTCTACACCAATTCCCAAACTGACACACAAAATGCAGAAATGCCTCACATCTCTTGCAAAGATGTAAACTGCATTCAAAATGCCATAAAACATGTAGAATGAAGCATTTGCATCAAATAACACTGCTTTCATAATAGTAATTTTTTTGGATAGTACAATGTAATTAAAGCTTTTGGTTTTGATAGGCTTATATCTAATTTAATACAATGTTCTAACGAAAGTAATCTGCTGAGAGGGTACAGTTACTGTAAACAGCCATGCAATGTAGAAACGAAAATATTTATTAGGTCCAACATTACTGTTGTAATAGCAGTTAGATACAACAAAACATAACTATGTTAACCAAAAGTAATTTTCTTTTAGAAACAGTAAAGAAACAATTGTGTTGTGTGGGGTCCCGGAGGGGAGTCAGGAATTGGTAGGGGGGGAGTCACCAAGTGTAAGCTACGCTTCATTCTCTCCGGCTGGGTCTGGCCAGCAAAACTTCGTCCATCAGAAAATACGTTTTCTCTTGCCAAACATTCGAGGGAGTATACTAGAAAAGGTGAATATGGGGGTAGGTAAAACTACAATTGTGGATGGGTTGCAAACAGTTTTTGGACCACGAACAGCCGCGGTGAAAACTAACATTGTCATAAACGACAAATGCTAGCAGGCTCCTGATTTGATCAGGACAAGCATTGTGTAAATTGCATCCAGAAAGTAAGCATTGGGTGCTTTTACGGACCCAGTGTGGATTGTGATGGAGGACCCCGTTTTGAGTGATGGCAGCACACATAGTTTATACTGTTACCCACGCTGTCGGGACATTGCGTAATTGCTCTGTCTAATTAATTCTTCCGCGGCTGCCTGGTTTTGGTGAGGTTGAAGACAACTCACCAATAATTATTAATGGCGAATTAGCATGGGCATCCAGCTCCAATACTCTCTGTAACAGACAAAAGGATATACAGATGAGTAAATATGGTATGTCTGAAGTACTGGAAGTAGTGTTGCATACATACAGTACCTCTACAAAGTCATGTCGCATATTCTTGACTCTATCAGAGTTTCTCTCAAATGGCACCTTGTAAAGTTGTTTCATCGTCACTCGGTGCCGTTCGAGGATGCGTTGTATGGTCGACAGGCTTACAGCATTGATGTTGTTAAATATGGTGTCATTATTCAAGATATGCTCTCTTATCTCTCGAATCCTAATTGCATTGTTGGCCAAAACCATATTTATAATTGCAGTCTCTTGTACATCTGTAAACAAGCGTCCTCGTCCTCGTCCTCCATGATGTCTTTGCCTTTCCACTCTGTACAGAATTCAAACACAGTATGTGTTCAGCATAGGAACTGTAAACAATGTACAAAAAAATATAGTACAGCATGATAACCAACTTCATTCATTCAATGCAGTGCAGTAAATGGATGGCTTAGAGTTACAAATGCTTATGCAATACTATGCAGTCATACGTATTTTACAGTACATTACTGTAATGCTAAAATAGTCATTAGATAGTTGCATACTTGTTCTCATTTCTGAAGGTTCGATTTATGGACGCCACTGTAAATCGACTCAAGTTGGGCTGGAGTCTCAGTCCAGCCTCTCTCATGGTCAAACCGTGGTTGATCACATGATCAACAAGTGTTGCYCTAATCTCATCAGAGATGGCTCTCCTTCCTTCTCTTCTTTGCCCTCGTCCTCTTCTTCCTCTTCCTCTCCCTCCTACTCCTCTTGCTCTCTGTCCATTGTTGGCATCCATTGTTCAAAACAGGTAATATGACCTTTGACCTATTTATAGGCCTATACTACAGTAAAGCAGTGATTGGTTAGTGATCAGTTAAGCTATTAGTGTTTGCACATGTGAGGAGTGTGTGTGTGACCTGGTGAATAAGTGTAGCATTTTGATTGGTTGTGTTTGGAAAAGGAAAGCAAGTCACTTCCTGTTAGATTTTTGTGTTTTAGGTAGAGAATTGTGTGTAGTGTTTTGAAAAAAGTGTTTTATGCAATTGACAACTGAGTCAAAGGCTGAGAAATAGCTTATGGTTTTGGATATTTGGTGTGTAGTTTTGCACTTTGAGTGAGAGGTTTCAAAAATCGTGTGACATGAAAAGATTTTGTGTGTAAGCAGTTGGAAAAAACTGTAAATACAATAAAATCACTAATAGGTTTATTTGAATCAAAGCAAAAATAATTAGCTACAAAAAAAGAAAAAAGCTACAGTAAAACATCAACTGCAGTGTTCCTCACCTGGCTTACTGTAAAAAGCAAAACAAAGGGTTGATTACTGTACTTCTATATTTCCATCAACCCTGTCTTGTGGATTTGGCCATAGTTTCTCATCCACATCACAATGGATGTTTTCATTAGCCAAACATCTTGGGAAGAATCTTCGGGCATGGCGAATCCAGGCCTGACACTGGTCTGCCGTGATGTCATTGCATGCATCATCCATGGCCTGGAGAAGAGCGGCTCGTTCGTGAGGGCGCCTATCATATACTTTCCACCTCCATGTGGAGAAAAATTCCTCAATCGGGTTAAGGAAAGGAGAGTATGGGGGTAAGTACAGGGTGGTAAATTGTGGTTGGGCCTGAAACCATGCTTGCACCATTTGAGCATGGTGGAACCTGACATTATCCCACACAATGACATAGGTCATGCCATCTGCTCTACAGACCTGATTTAGCCCATCAAGGAAGGTTACATTCGAACAGCGAATCATGTGGCTGCCTGCAACTCAATATATAGAGTATATAGAGTAGAGAGCTTTAGTTGTTGTTCGACCTAACATTAGAACGGACAAGATGCGTAATCTAAGCAACTTTGACCGTGGTATGATTGTTGATGCCACAGATGGTGATTCCAGCATCTCAGAAACAGCTGCCTTCCTGGGATTTTTACGCACTACAGTCTCTAGAGTTTACAGAGAATGGCGTGATAAACAAAACACATTCAGTGAGCGGCAGTTCTGTGGGCAAAACACCTTGTTAATGAGAGAGGTCAGAGGAGAATGTCCAGACTTATTCAAGCTAACAGAAAGGCCACAAATGCTCAAATAACAGCTGTTTAAAACAGTGGTGTGCAGAAGGGCATCGCTTAACGTACAACACTGTGAATAATTCAGGCTGTTGTGGAGGCAAAAGGAGGTCCTACCCAGTACTAGATAGGTGTACCTAATGAAGTGGCCGGTGAGTATACAGTAATGTCAAATCTGAAAACATGGTCTGGAAAAGTGGTGCATGGGACCATAGAAACAGTATCTGATAAAGAATGATGATGAAATATTACATCCATAGATAATGTAGTCCAATTGGCTCATGTTCCACGTTAATTGGTGTCAATGGATCTCGTTATCCTGAAAATGTCATAATCTAAACATGGAATATTGTTTGTCTGTTTCCATAAAACTATGCATTAAGAGTAATGCAACAGTTATTTATCATTTTGAGCAGTTGTATCACTTGATAGCAAGATCATTGTAATGAAATGAATAGACAGTCATCTCAGATGTAATGTGTGAATTGCATTTTGAAATGGTAATACTTTGATGTTAAGTTGCGTCATTTTGAACAGTTGATTTTAGTTCAATGAACAAATGATCTTAGCTTTATGTGTATTGTATCCAAGCAATTGGAAAAAGTGTTAGAGTTTTGAAAAATGTGCTTTTTGATCATTGGTTGTGAGTTTTGTGTCTAGAGTTTTGAAAAATGACATCAAGGTTCCGAAATTAGTGGCAAAGTGATTGTAAAAAACTGT
>NW_019952218.1:0-966 GCF_002910315.2 Salvelinus sp. IW2-2015
GTTCCTAAGACGACAAGTGATACCGGTTCCTAAGGCTAGAAGTAATAAACACTCACCTGTACTGTCCTGGAGACCTTTGAATCTCTAATGTAAACGGGGGTAGATGTTTTTTCTGTTATCCATCTACATCTTTATCACAGTTTATGAGGGTGATGTTTAACTCTTGACTGGAAGAAAACCATAAAGTTTAGTCGGTCTATAGCTTTTTACGTCAGCAGGGCTAGTGTTAGCGAAGTTGATGTTTTTGTTGCAATTTCCTCGGCCACGTGCCGATTCACAATTACAACAACTGTTTTTACAAACATTGTTGTTTATTTGGTGGGTCACTAGACGACGTGAACTATGAGTCAGAATATCTATATTTGAAAAATGATACGGGTCGGTAGTATTAAATATAAAATAAAAGGTTTACTTACAATGACTTATTTTTGTTTTTCTTAGCCACCTTAGTTGAATGCATTGACTAAGTTGCTCTGGATAAGTGTTTGACAAATTAGCAATAGGTCATTCCAGTCTGATATAGGTGATTCCAGTCTGATATAGGTGATTTCCAGTATTATGGTTGTGTTCCAGTCTGATGAAGGTGATTTCCAGTATTATGGTTGTGTTCCAGTCTGATGAAGGTGATTTCCAGTATTGTGGTTGTGTTCCAGTCTGATAGAGGTGATTTACAGTATTGTGGTTGTGTTCCAGTCAAATATAGGTGATTCCAGTCTGATATAGGTGATTTCCAGTATTATGGTTGTGTTCCAGTCTGATGAAGGTGATTTCCAGTATTGTGGTTGTGTTCCAGTCTGATAGAGGTGATTTCCAGTATTGTGGTTGTGTTCCAGTCAAATATAGGTGATTTCCAGTATTGTGGTTGTGTTCCAGTATAATGAAGGTGATTCCAGTGTTGTGGTTTGTGGATGTGTTCCAGTATAATGAAGGTGATTCCAGTGTTGTGGTTTGTGGATGTGTTCCAGT
>NW_019952218.1:4772-6394 GCF_002910315.2 Salvelinus sp. IW2-2015
CGGCATCTCTGAGGCCACCCTCTCTAACCCTAGTCCCCGCATCCTGAACCACCCTCTCTAACTAGTTCCGGCATCCTGAACACCCTCTAACCCTAGTCCCTGGCGTCCTGAACCACCCCTCTAACCCTAGTCCGGCATCCTGAGCCACCCTCTCCAACCCTAATCCCGGCGTGCTGAGCCACCACCCTCTCTAACCCTAGTTCCGGCATCCTGGGCCACCTTCTCTAACCCTAGTGTTTCATTATCTCCAATACATCACCAGTACACTATTACCTCAACCTGTTAGGCTGCTTCCTCCTGACCACGTTCTCAGTTGATGCTGTGTTCTCAGTAGAGGAAGACTATAAGGACACTGCTGACCTGTAACACGACTAATCGAAAACTGGCCCTTACCTTAACCATAACCAAACCCTCRACCCTAAACTAATTTTAAGCAATTCTGAAATGATCTGTTTGCAGCTCAGCAGTGTCCGTATAGTTTTTTCCTTGWGGAACTCACTGAACTGACTTCTCTGCCTGGCTCTTTACCAGGGAGGGACTGTGATTACCATTCTATTAAAGGCTCTTGAGTTAAGATCTAACTCCCCAAGCCTGTTAATGTTAGCCTTCACCAGGCTGTCAGACACTGGTCTAAATCTAGACGTGCCTGGACACTGAAATAGCACAGACTCACAAGCTGCAGYGTGCATTTCAATGTGGTGAAACCAGGGGTGCATCTCTCTGCATTTCCCTCTGAAAAGCGGGACTTACAGAATAKAATTGTTTTGTAAAGKGACAGTATACATCCCACATTCTACCTGCTCAATCTGTTGTTCCTTCAGGTGTTATTGACTCGTTCTGGATTGTGTTTCTTTCAGGTGGACAATGTACGTAAACAGTGCAACTCACAGATCCATCGCATGGCTGAGGAGTTGTCGGCTCTACAACTGGAGTGTGCAGATAAACAGTCTCAGATGGAGAGGTCCATGAGAGAGATGAGGGCAGTGGAGGAGGAACTGGAGAAGGTGAGGGCTCCAGTTCCCCTCACCCCCCCTCCCTCCAGGTCCTCCTCCACTCCCCCTCCTCGCCTTCTCCAGGTCCTCTCACTCCCCCCTCGCCTTCTCCAGGTCCTCCTCCACCCCCTCTCGCCTTCTCCAGGTCCTCCTCCACTCCCCCTCCGCCTTTCCAGGTCCTCCACTCCCCCTCGCCTTCTCACAGGT
Organism: Salvelinus sp. IW2-2015; assembly: GCF_002910315.2. Classification (NCBI taxonomy): domain Eukaryota; kingdom Metazoa; phylum Chordata; class Actinopteri; order Salmoniformes; family Salmonidae; genus Salvelinus; species Salvelinus sp. IW2-2015. Next base: position 5,972 of record NW_019952218.1, read on the forward strand.
CCTCCTCACTCCCCCTCGCCTTCTGTCCTCCTCCACTCCCCCTCCCCAGGTCCTCCTCCACTCCCCCCTCGCCTTCTCCAGGTCCTCCTCCACTCCCCCCTCGCCTTCTCCAGGTCCTCTCCACTCCCCCTCGCCTCTCCAGTCTCCTCCCTCCCCCTCCAACCACCAGGTCCTCCTCCACTCCCCCCTCGCCTTCTCAGTCCTCTCCCTTCCCACTCCCCCTCGCCTCTCCAGGTCTCCTCCACTCCCCCCTCGCCTTCTCCGGTCCTCCTCCACTCCCCCCTCACCACTAGGTCCTCCTCCACTCCCCCCTCGCCTTCTCCAGTTCCCTCCCTCCCCCCTCCCTTCTCCAGTCCTCCTCCACTCCCCCTCCTTCTCCAGTCCTCCTCACTCCCCCTCACCTTCTCCAGGTCCTCCTGATCT
>NW_019952218.1:6419-8896 GCF_002910315.2 Salvelinus sp. IW2-2015
CTGCGGAGCTGCATGTTCTCCTGCTGCAGCTGGAGCCGCTCCTCGCTGACCCCGCTGCAGTCCTCCCTGGCTGCAGACAGAGACCCCTGCAGCCGCCGCACCTCCTCCTGGCACCGGGACAACTCCTCACTGTAGCTGAGGGGGAAAGGGGAGGGAGGGGGGAGAGAAGGAGGAAAAGACAGAGAGGGGGCATTAAATGACAAAGTACTGTATACACTCGGGTCCAGAAAGTTGAAACAGGCAGACTAAAAAAGCACACTTGATAGCTGAACACAGATCTCAGATCAGCAGCTCAGACTAAGCACACAGAAATCTGTCTCACTCCATCTCCATTTTCTTCATCTTGTTGTGTGTGCTCTGCAGGGTGATTTCATGTCGTCCTTCAGTCTCTCAGCATTCAGAGACTCTGGTGGAGGGCCTCCATCTTCCTGTACTCTGGCTCTCCTACCCTCCTTATACACCTGGAGTACAGATGACATAGGAACAGGTTATAATGCATTATAATGCTCATACCCTCCATCCCATAAAGTTCCTTCACCACCTGTAGGAATGTACGATCCAGTTTGGTAAAACTATAGTATGACTTCTCCCCAATCACCTCCCCTTTTCCAGTCCTCCTCCACTCTCCCCTCAACCACCAGGTCCTCCCACTCTCCCCCTCAACCACCAGGTCCTCGTTCCACTTCCCCCTCGCCTTCTCCAGGTCCTCCTCCACTCCCCCCTCGCCTTCTCCAGGTCCTCCTCCACTCCCCCTCGCCTTCTCCAGGTCCTCCTCCACTCCCCCCTCAACCACTAGGTCCTCCTCCACTCCACCCCCTCGCCTTCTCCAGGTCCTCCTCCATTCCCCCCTCGCCTTCTCCAGGTCCTCCTCCACTCCCCCCTCAACCACCAGGTCCTCCTCCACTCCCCCCTCACCTCCTCCACCACCAGTTCCTCCTCCCTTCTCCAGTTCCTCCTCCCCTCCCCCAGTACCCCCTCCCCTCCTCCACTCCAGTTCCTCCTCCACTCCCCCTCACCTTCTCCAGTTCCTCCTCCTCTCCCCCCTGACCTTCTCCAGTTCCTCCTCTCCCCCCTCACCTTCTCCATCCTCCTCTCCCCCTCACCTCCTCCTCTCCCCCCCTACCTCTCCTTCTCACCCCCTCACCTCCTCCCCCCCCTCACCTCCTCCTCTCCCCCTCACCTTCTCCAGGTCCTCCCTCCCCCCTCACCTTCTCCAGTTCCTCCTCTCCCCCCCTCACCTTCTCCAGTTCCTCCTCTCCCCCCTCACCTTCTCCAGTCCTCCTCTCCCCTCACTCCTCCTCACCTTCTCCAGTTCCTCCTCCACTGCCTCACCTTCTCCATTCCTCCTCTCCCCCCTCACCTTCTCCAGTTTCCTCTCTCCCTCACCTTCCCAGTTCCTCCTCCACTGCCCTCACCTCCAGTTCCTCCTCACTGAAGGGGAGGTGATTGGGGAAGAAGTCATACTATAGTTTTACCAAACTGGATCGTACATTCCTACAGGTGGTGAAGGAACTTTATAGGGAATGGAGGGTATGAAGCATTATAATGCATTATAACCTGTTCCTATGTCATCTGTACTCCAGGTGTATAAGGAGGGTAGAGGAGAGCCAGAGTACAGGAAGATGGAGGCCCTCCACCAGAGATCTCTGAATGCTGAGAGACTGAARGACGACATGAACATCACCCTGCAGAGCACACACAACAAGATGAAGAAAATGGAGATGGAGTGAGACASATTTCTGTGTGCTTAGTCTGAGCTGCTGATCTGAGATCTGTGTTCAGCTATCAAGTGTGCTTTTTTAGTCTGCCTGTTTCAWCTKTCTGGACCCGAGTGTATACAGTACTTTGTCATTTAAATGCCCCCTCTCTGTCTTTTCCTCYCTTCTCTCCCCCCTCCCTCCCCTTTCCCCCCTCAGCTACAGTGAGGAGTTGTCCCGGTGCCAGGAGGAGGTGCGGCGGCTGCAGGGGTCTCTGTCTGCAGCCAGGGAGGACTGCAGCGGSGTCAGCGAGGAGCGGCTCCAGCTGCAGCAGGAGAACATGCAGCTCCGCAGGGAGATGGAGGAGCTACGCAAGGCTAGCATGATGACCCAGAGGAGRGCTACACAGCAGGTGAGACTACCTGGTTAAACACCTTTAAGACKAGACTGGATGCAGTATGAWCGGGAGGGAGGGATCAGGGTAGAGGAAGGACGGGGACATAGACCAACTATGCAAGGCTTTACTGCTCACACAGAGACAGGCAAAACAGCACGTAAGACCAGTCTGTCGAGGTTAACAACCGATAGCACCAGTCTGTAGAACACAGGTCAGAGCTAAGTGGCATTTGAGAGATGGTGAGCCAATGAGAGGTAAAGGAAAACCAAGCCACCGGTCAGAGAGCGAGGGATATGAGGAGGGATACAGGTCTAGCAGGTAGAGAGGAAGATGGGATATGAGGAGGGATACAGGTCTAGCAGGTAGAGCAAGGTGGGATATGA
>NW_019952219.1:0-1123 GCF_002910315.2 Salvelinus sp. IW2-2015
ATGATCTCTGTAATTGCAAACAAAGGTTTCTGTACCAAATATTAAGTTCTGCTTTTCTGATGTATCAAATACTTATGTCATGCAATAAAATGCTAATGAATCACTTAAAAATCATACAATGTGATTTTCTGGATTTTTGTTTTAGATTCCGTCTCTCACAGTTATAGTGTACCTATGATAAAAATTACAGACCTCTACATGCTTTGTAAGTAGGAAAACCTGCAAAATCATCAGTGTATCAAATACTTGTTCTTCCCACTGTATATTACAGTGAGTTATGTCAATAATCCAGTATATAAATACCGGAGAGGTATATAAACAGTAACAAAAATTGGTAACAATCCAGTGTATAATCCAGTATATTGGCAATCAACCTCTGTACACACATAGGCTCTCATGGACATTCTCTGGTCTGCTGAGCAAGATATAATCATAAAACATTTACTCTGACTTGTGCTGTTTTGTCACTGACACAAGCTAGGTTTCCATCCAATTGGCTACAGATTTTCATGCGAATATTCTAAAATCCTCATAAACAATATGTGCATTTTCCAACCAGTACTATCAGCACACTGTTGGCATATAGCCTACAGTGTATTCGGAAAGTATTCAGACTCCTTGACGTTTTCCACATTATGTTACGTTACAGCCTTATTCTAAAATTGATTCAACAGGTTTCTAGAAATGTTTGCAAATGTATTTAAAAAAACATTTATAAGTATTGAGACCCTTTACTGAGTACTTTGTTGAAGCACCATTGGCAGCGATTACAGCCTCGAGTCTTCTTGGGTATGACGCTACAAGCTTGGCACACCTGTATTTGGGGAGTTTCTCCCATTCTTTTCTGCAGATCCTCTCAAACTCTGTTCGGTTGGATGGAGAGCGTCACTGCACAGGTATTTTCAAGTCTCTCCAGAGATGTTCGATCTGGTTTAAGTCCGGGCTCTGGCTGGGCCACTCAAGGACATTCAGAGACTTGTCCCGAAGCCACTCCTGCGCTGTCTTGGCTGTGTACTTACAGTAGGGTTGATGTCCTATTGGAAGGTGAACCTTCGCCCCAGTCTGAGGTCCTGAGCGCTCTGGAGCAGGTTTTCATTAAAGATCTCTGCACTTTGCTCCTTTC
>NW_019952219.1:2788-4123 GCF_002910315.2 Salvelinus sp. IW2-2015
TCTGGGAGTAACCATCGAGGAACATCCCTTATCACCACAGAAGAGCCAACCTCCAACTCCCTCATACCACTCTCATCAGCAAACTGTCCAACCAAGGGCAAGCAACTTAACACTGGTTTGTCTGGACAAACAAAAACGGTTGCTTAGCAACCGKATACCAACGTGTTCTGTGGAGAAAATTGAGAGTTCCAATATTTGCATAATTGTTGTGATTGGAGGATAGCTGTGAGGGTGATCAAATCCTCTGTTCTCTGATAGAATGTTAATTTAATGATGGAAGAAAAGCCAGTCTCTTTGGTACATGACATGGAGTACAGGGAGTGGATTTGCTAAATAGACTTGCATTAATACTGGTGTGTGGGTAAAATCACTAGGGAAGGCCTCCCGAGTAGTGCAGTGGTCTAAGGCACTRCATCGTAGTGTCAATGTAAACCTTATGGCTTGGGGGTAGAAGCTGTTAATAAGGAGCCTCTTGGACCTTTCTTACACCGTTTCATCTCCCATACACTCCAGACACAAACCATTCACATACTTGCCAACCAGATGTAATGATGAGAATAATGTACAATGTCCTAAGTGCAATCAAGCAAACACCACCTCTTCCTTCCTAATCTGACTTTTGAATCTTGGTCCACCAACATTTCTTTGGAGAGATTATAAATGCCGGCCCTTGGGCTCAGAGTCCCATCTCTTCTGCCACACATCTATCAAAATGGCTCTGATCTTACATTTGATCTGACCTCTACCCAGTCGAAAATGAATATCAATCATCTTGTTTCAATTTCATTCCCTTCCACACACAAATGTACTGGGACCCAGCAGAATCTCACTACTACACCCAGTCTCTCAATTCTCCATAATAATATGAATACCTCCAATAGTAGGTCACTCCTATTAGATTTACCAGATGATAAACTATTCAATACAGACAGAGAATCTGAGCATACTATAATTCTAACAGGTTGTAATTCCTCCACCCACTGGAAGCAACTACTATTGCCAACAGTTCAACGGAGAATACTGACAGTTCACCTGTAAGTCTTCTACATATCTCCATATCAAATTCAGGAATGTAAATGCCTGCTCCTGTGCGCCCACTATCTGGGTCCTTGGATCCATGTGTGAAAAGCGGTAAAAAAAAAGCATCAAACTTATTCCAATGTAATTGTCAACCAGTTTCCCTATATCACTGACTTCTGATCAATCTTTCCTTTTCTCTACCAAGGTTAAATCAACAACAGGATCTTTTGGGTTGGACAGTTCTGATGAGGTGGTATGAGGGAGTTGGAGGTTGGCTATTCTGTGTGATAAGATGTTCTCGATGGTATCCTAGAT
>NW_019952220.1:0-4117 GCF_002910315.2 Salvelinus sp. IW2-2015
CACTTAGATAATACCTTTGATGATACAGTGGTAGCAATACATGGTTATAACATCTACCGAAAAGAGAGAAATACCAACAGAGGCGGTGTTGCTGTCTATATTCAGAACCACATTCCTGTAAAGATTAGAGAGGATCTCATGTTAAATACTGTTGAAGTAATATGGCTACAGGTTCATCTGCCTCACCTCAAGCCCATTCTGGTGGGAAGCTGCTATAGACCACCAAGTGCTAACAGTCAGTATCTGGATAATATGTGTGAAATACTTGATAATGTATGTGATATCAACAGAGAGGTATATTTTCTGGGTGATTTAAATATTGACTGGCTTTCATCAAGCTGCCCACTAAAGAAAAAGCTTCAAACTGTAACCAGTGTCTGTAACCTGGTTCAGGTTATCAGTCAACCTACCAGGGTCGTTACAAACAGCACAGGAATGAAATCATCAACATGTATTGATCACATCTTTACTAATACTGCAGAAAGTTGCTTTAAAGCAGTATCCAGATGCATAGGATGTAGTGATCACAATATAGTAGCCATATCTAGGAAAACCAAAGATCCAAAGACTGGGCCTAATATAGTGTATAAGAGGTCATACAATAAGTTTTGTAGTGATTCATATGTTGATGATGTAAATAATATGTGCTGGTCTGTGGTGTGTATTGAGGAGCAACCAGACGCTGCACTTGACACATTTATGAAACTACTTATTCCAGTTACTAATAAACACCCATTAAGCCAATGACTGTACAAACTGTTACATCTCCTTGGATTGATGAGGAATTGAAAAATTGTATAGTTGAGAGAGATGAGGCAAAATGTATGGCAATTAAGTCTGGCAGCCCAACTGTACTGCAAATTAAGAAATAATGTGACTAAACTAAATTTTAAAAATAAACTACTATATCGGACCAAATTATGAAAGACAAGAATTGTAATTTTGAATTCTGTAAAGTCAGTGTCGAAGAGGTGAAAAAAGTATTGTTGTCTATCAACAATGTCAAGCCACCGGGGTCTGAAGACTTGGATGGAAAGTTACTGAGGATAATATTGCCACTCCTATTTGCCACATCTTCAATTTGAGCCTACTAGAAAGTGTGTTCCCTCAGGCCTGGAGGGAAGCTAAAGTCGATACCTAAAAAATAGTAAAGCCCCCTTTACTGGCTCCAATAGCCAACCAATCAGCCTGTTACCAACCCTTAGTAAACTTCTGGGAAAAAATTGTATTTGACCAGAAACAATGTTATTTCACAGTAAACAAATTGACAACAGACTTTCAGCATGCTAATAGGGAAGGACATTCAACAAGCACGGCACTTACACAAATGACTGATTGAGAGAAATTGATGATAAAATGATTCTGGGTGCTGTCTTGCTAGACTTCAGCTTTCAGGCAGTAGTAACATTATCGATCGTAGTCTGCTGCTGGAAAAACGTACGTGTTATGGCTTTACACCCCCTGCTATAATGTGGATAGATTGTTACTTGTCTTTAAATGGAAGCCTCTCAAATATAATCCAGTTAGAAATCAGGAATATTCCCCAGGGCAGCTGTTTAGGCCCCTTGCTTTTAATTTTTTTTACTAACGACATGCCACTGACTTTGAGTAAAGCCAGAGTTTCTAAACTCAGCAAAAAAAGAAACGTACTATGAGACGCCTAAGACAGCGCTACAGGGAGACAGGACGGACAGCTGATCGTCCTCGCAGTGGCAGACCACATGTAACACCTGCACAGGATCGGTACATCCGAACATCACACCTGCGGGACAGGTACAGGATGGCAACAACTGCCTGAGTTACACCAGGAACACACAATCCCTCCATCAGTGCTCAGACTGTCCACAATAGGCTGAGAGAGGCTGGACTGAGGGCTTGTAGGCCTGTTGTATGGCAGGTCCTCGCCAGACATCACCGGCAGCAACGTCGCCTATGGGCACAAACACACCGTCGCTGGACCAGACAGGACTGGCAAAAAGTGCTGTTCACTGACGAGTCGCGGTTTTGTCTCACCAGGGGTGATGGTCGGATTCACGTTTATCGTCGAAAGAATGAGCGTTACACCGAGGCCTGTACTCTGGAGCGGGATCGATTTGGAGGTGGAGAGGCCGTCATGGTCTGGGGCGGTGTGTCACAGCATCATCGGACTGAGCTTGTTGTCATTGCAGGCAATCTCAACGCTGTGCGTTACAGGGAAGAKATCCTCCTCCCTCATGTGGTACCCTTCCTGCAGGCTCATCCTGACATGACCCTCCAGCATGACAATGCCACCAGTCATACTGCTCGTTCTGTGCGTGATTTCCTGCAAGACCGGAATGTCAGTGTTCTGCCATGGCCAGCGAAGAGCCCGGATCMCAATCCCATTGAGCACGTCTGGGACCTGTTGGATCGGAGGGTGAGGGCTAGGGCCATTCCCCCCAGAAATGTCCAGGAACTTGCAGGTGCCTTGGTGGAAGAGTGGGGTAACATCTCACAACAAGAACTGGCAAATCTGGTGCAGCCCATGAGGAGGAGATACACTGCAGTACTTAATGCAGCTGGTGGCCACACCAGATACTGACTGTTACTTTTGATTTTGTCCCCCCCCCCCCTTTGTTCAGGGACACATTTCTGTTAGTCACATGTCTGTGGAACTTGTTCAGTTTAGGTCTCAGTTGTTGAATCTTGTTATGTTCATACAAATATTTACACATGTTAAGTTTGCTGAAAATAAACGCAGTTGACAGTGAGAGGACGGTTCTTTTTTTTCTGAGTTTATGTGGATGACTCAACACTATACACGTCAGCTACTACAGCGACTGAAATTACTGCAACACTTAACAAAGAGCTGCAGTTAGTTTCAGAGTGGGTGGCAAGGAATAAGTTAGTCCTAAATATTTCTAAATCTAAACGCATTGTATTTGGGACAAATCATTCACTAAACCCTAAACCCAACTAAATCTTGTAATGAATAATGTGGACATTGAGCAAGTTGAGGTGACTAAACTGCTTGGAGTAACTCTGGATCTTAAACTGTCATGGTCAAAACATGTTGATACAACAGTAGCTAAGATGGGGAGAAGTATGTCTATAATAAAGTGCTGCTCTGCCTTCTTAACATCACTGTCAACAAGGCAGGTCCTACAGACCCTAGTTTCTACCTTCTTAACAACACTATCAACAAGGTAGGTCCTACAGGCCCTAGTTTCTACCTTCTTAACAGCACTATCAACAAGGCAGGTCCTACAGGCCCTAGTTTCTACCTTCTTAACAACCCCCTGTATTTTTGGTTAGGGCACCAGGTAGTGCTAAGTTAGGTAAAGTAGTGGGTAGCAGGTTTAGATATTTTACTTTCATTTGCTTTGGTTCCGTCCAGCCCCTTTTCCCCATATTACCGTTGTAAGGAAATAAATTCCTAGTAAGCGGTCAATTCTGCCTTTTTGTCATCCTTACTTCGCACCTACAGTTCATACCTCTTTCTGCTTCACGGGAGTTGAGTTGTAGCAGGTGTTGCGTTCCCCTTTCACAGAGGCGTGCGTAATATCTGTGTACACCCAAGGGCCAGCCGTGCTGCCCTGTTCTGAGCCAATTGCAATTTTTTTGTGGCAACTGACCACACGACTGAACAGTAGTCCGGTGTGACAAAGAACTAGAGCCTGTAGGACCTCCCTTGTTGACATGTGTGTTAAGAAGGTAGAAACAGGCCTGTAGGACCTGCCTGTTGATAGTGTTGTTAGAAGTAGAAACTAGGCCTGTAGGACCTGCCTTGTTGATAGTGTTGTTAAGAATGTAGAAACTAGGGCCTGTTAGGACCTCCTTGTTGATAGTGTTTGTTAAGAAGGTAGAAACAGGGCCGTGGGACCTGCCTTGTTGATAGTGTGTTAAGAAGGTAGAAACTAGGGCCTGTAGGACCTGCCTTGTTGGTGATAGTGCTGTTAAAATAAGTAGAAACGGGCCTGTAGGACCTGCCTTTGTTGAGTAGTGTTGTTAAGAAGGTTAAAAACTAGGGCCTGTAGGACCTGCCTTGTTGATAGTGCTGTTTAAGTAAGATAACTAGTGGCCTTAGGACCTGCTTGTTGATTAGTGTTGTTAAGAAGTAGAAACTAGGGCCCTTGTAGGACCTGCCTTGTTTAGTGTT
>NW_019952221.1:0-4117 GCF_002910315.2 Salvelinus sp. IW2-2015
CTTTTCTGTTATTTACTCCTTCTGACTTGGTCTGCTTCCGACTATAGACGATGCGTGGGCGTGTTGTGTTTGTCTGGAGCTTAGATCTGAGGGCACGCCCTAACTTCTCTCCCGAAGACTGACTGATAGTCACTTTGGTATTGCTGAATGTGTTCCAGAAGAGGCTGCATGAAAACAAGACTTAAAACAGATCAATAATGTACTTTGCTGTACAGAACATCTGTAAACCCTCCTCTGTCTCCCTGTTTCATACGGTGCGGCTTCCTCTCTTTGGGAACGTCAGGAGGTGTGTGATTGGTGGCTGGATTGATTCGGAGCTCGTTCCTTGATCGCAGTAGACCCAAATGACGCGGAGCAGTGATCGATAACTGACAGGCAATATGAAAAGCTAAAAGCAGAGCCTAATGTGGAGGAAAGTAGATCATTGAACTGTATATGTACTGTATATGGCAGGCCAGTGGGAGAGGGCAAGTCAAGTACATGCACTGACTGAGTATCTTGATTGAGCAGGTCATATAGTTGTCCTGTTTGAAGAGTCATGATCTATTTAAACAGGGCCTGGTAGGAGTATATCTATCGATCTGCTAGTCCATTTCTTTATTCCTCTCACTACTGTTGTATCATCTCCCTGTGGCTTTATTGGATTGGCCACTGCGACAAAGCACCCTCTCTTTCTCTCTGTCTCTCTGTCTCTCTGGCTCTCTCCCTCTCTCGCTCTCTCGCTCTCTCGCTCTCTCTCTGTGTGTCTCTCTCTTTCTCCCTCTCTCTCGCTCTCTCTCTGTCTGTCTCTCTGTTTCTCTCTTTGTGTCTCTGTCTCTGTCTCTCTCTCTCTCTCTCTCTCTCTCTCTCTGTGTGTCTCTCTCGGTGTCTCTTTCTCTCTGTGTCTCTCTCTCTCTCTCTGTGTCTGTCTCTCTCTGTCTCTCTCTCTCTGTGTGTGTCTCTCTCTGTTTCTCTCTCTCCCTCTCTGTCTCCCTCTCTCCATGCCGCATCTGTTTGTCTAACTCCCAATTACACCGTGTAAAACACTTCACCGATACGTACTAATTCAATTCAGACTAATAGCTAATTTCACCAACATGTTGCTCTTTCATTATGCAGCCATTTTAAGGTAATTACATATCACTGTGTCCTCGCCCACAAATATAAATCCGAGATGAACAAATAAAAAGTGGATGTTCTGAACAATAAGCCCTCATCTAATGAGTATTAAACTTCTAACATTTGTGCTTGTGCAGATATAATTAGCGTTGACACGGGTTGAATCGGCTGTTGGTTTTGAAGAGGCGATCTGGTTGTGAAGGGTTTAATCTGAGACTCATATCCCAGTAACATTTTCATCTCAATCCGACTGATCTGTCGCCTGTGACAGAGAGATAATCAGGAGAGCGGATCGGGCTCCCGTCAGTATCGTTCTTTGAGCCTGTTTCTCTACTGACTGTCTATCTTTGATGGTGGGTCGGGCGTCGGGACCACGGATTGACTGCGGAAAAATAGAGCTGTTTTCTGCAGTTCGGATGACTAGTGTTTGGAATATCAAACTCTGTTTAACAAGCTGGATTAATAGATTTGTTCCAGACTGTGTGATCTTAGATGTCTTCTTTTCTGTTTTTGTCAAGTTGTCTGTGTGTGTGTGCGCGTGTGTGTGCGCGTGTGTGCGTGCGTGCGTGCGTGTGTGTGCGTGCGTGTGTGTGTGTGTGTGTGTGTGTGTGTGTGTGTGTGTTTGTGTTTGATGAATACATAACCCTTTACCTCCTGTGTTTTTCCCCCAGGATGACTACTTCAAAAGCTATGGTCCTGCCAAGCCAATCAACCAAGGTAAGGCCGGAGACTATGACGTGTGTGTGTGACGTATGTGTGTGTGTGCTGTCTCTTATACACATCTAGATGTGTATAAGAGACAGCACACACACACACACACACACACACACACACAGTCGAAGACAAACACACAGGCAGAAGACTGGAGCTCTATTTCTATTTCGCACCTCTCTCTCTCTCTCTCTCCTTCTCCACCACTGTATCCCCCCTCTCTCAGCTGGTGTCATTTTCTCTTTGCGTTTGAATTTACATGTCGCAACGAATAAGGCTGTCTCACTCTTAACACCAGTGGGGGACTGTGTTTGTGTGTGTGCGTGCATGTGACAACAGCGCAATCACATGAATACACCCATAGATTGCTTTTAATGATTGTCTACGTGCATAATCTCTTTTGTATTCTGAACGGGTAGCATGCTGCCTTTGTTCAAAATGTGATATACATTACAGATTCCATTATAAATGACCAGTCTCTCCTTCTCCCCTTCTTTTCTGCAACCCTCTGCAATCATTGAAGGAAGTCGAGGTAAGTTATTGATTTATCTTTCAAATTGTGTAACTCCATTTTGTGATTCACTCCGATACTCTGGAAAGCTACGGAGAGGGAGTTAGAGAACAAATACGTGCATCGGAAATATTGTTTGGAGATGGAGCTTTCTCACATTGGAAACACAATGGCGTGCAATGCCAGACACTGATGCAGTGCGGTATGTCCCTCTGGGCTTGTTGTAGTGCTGCTGATACGTGTATGTTTGTCAAGCCACGTCAAAACTCTTAACATGGGAGATTAGAGACACGAAACTACTTCTAAATGGCAGCTGTCAGAATCCACTGTAGCGAGAGGGCGATGCACCTTGATGCGATTAACGAGGATCAGAAGAAGGTTAACGGAGTTCAGGTTGACTGTGGCTGCGTTCCCAATGGCATCCTATTCCCTATGTAGGGCAGTATTACATAGGGAATAGGGTGCCGTTTGTCCTACTGAAGTAAAATCCAGTCGTGTACCGTAGTACCCTGGTGCTGTACGCCATTATGTCTGGTATTATCCTGGCTGGATCGCAGCTTGGTGCAGAGCAATGTGTGGAGAGCATGAGAGGGGGGGATAAGATGAGGGCAGTGGTGATACAAATAATTGGCTTGAGTCTGGAGCGAAAGACTGAATGTGATGGGAGAGATAATTTAGGACAGAGGAGAATAAAGAGGAAGAGAAGTGGAAATGAGAGGAGTGGAGAGGGAGAGACCCGGGGGACCTGTTAATTGGGCCTCATCACCTCATATCAAACTAATGGACTTATTAGCTCAAACCTTAACTCCAGCCATTTGTAAAACAGAGCATTCTCAGATATCTTTCTCTCCCTCCTCTCGCTCTCGCGCTCCCTTTCTCTCTGTTCTCTTCCTTCTCTCCGACCTCCTCTCTTGTCAATTCAATTCAACGGGCTTTATTGACATGGGAAACATACGTTTACATTCCGTCTTCCCCCGTCTCCTCTCCCTCCCTCCCTCCCTCCGTCTCCTCTCCCTCCGTTTCCTCTTCCCCCTCCGTCCCTATCTCCTCTCTTCTCTAATCAAGCGTTCTGTGCTGTAATGAGGGGCAGACAGACCCTGCTCTTAATCACAGTAGGAGGTCTCACAGTGAGTCTGCAACAATCACTCAACCACTATCCCTCCCTAGTGATGCTGTTAACACCGTCTAGCCATCAGAGTGTTAGTGTCAGTGAGTGTGTGTTTGGGTCAGGACCAGTGGAGCGAGTTGAGTGCTTATCAGTAGTTCCAGCACAAACTGTGGCCACTGAGTGCAGCAGCGCAACAGACTGGCCTTACAGAGCTGGCCAACTCACGGCATTCATCTCCGGCCCCGCTGTCCCAACTCTCTCTAAACTTCCAACTGTTTCTCTCTCGCAGACAATGAGAAAGAGAGTCAGGGGGTTGTCAGCGGTTTCCCGTCATTCTCCGTCTTTGTTAGGTCTTCAGAGTGATCTGCCGCTGGGACCACGCTGAGTTCTTTATGTCTAAACTCACGTGGAGCCAAACAGAGTTGAGCTGGGTTGAGGGCAAGGGGGAGAGAGAATTTGAAATTTTAAGAGCTAAGAGAAATGTTTTTTTGTCCTCCCAGTGGGTTTGGTGCTGTTTGTTATTTGAGCTCAGAGAGGATTTTATTCCTTCTGTTATTTACTCCTCTGACTGGTCTGCTTCCGACTATAGACGATGCGTGTTGTGTTTGTCTGGAGCTTAGATCTGAGGGCACGCCCTAACTTCTCTCCCGAAGACTGACTGATAGTCACTTTGGTATTGCTGAATGTGT
>NW_019952222.1:0-4115 GCF_002910315.2 Salvelinus sp. IW2-2015
ATACTTCTTTTCCACATTTCATTGTCAAGGAACGTGCTGGAATGCTGACATAGGGTAAAGGATATTTGTTGTTATCCACGCTTTCATCTCTTTTCTACACTCACTCCACTCTTGTTCTGGAGCAGCCCGTGATGGTCGTATCCTTCCTCATCTCGATTACCCACTTAGAAGATAACTAGCAAGGCCTTATTTTCAACAAGACGTGTGTGCTCTGTGTTCATGGTTTCACAAACTTCGCTGATATTTTGGCGTGTGCCTAATACGCCGATCAGGCAAAAAATAATAAGCCTACACTTGATTTAGGCGTACAATCTACTTATATGCTAAATGTTTCTACTCATGACGTTTAGGCTACCCATTATCTGCATTGCTAAATGTTATCTCTGTATCCAGTTGATTTAGCTTACATGATTTGCATGCCTAAATGGTTTCGGATCACGTGATTTTCAGCTACATTACTGCATGCCTAAATGTTTCTGCATCAGTGACTTTAGGCCTACATTATTGCATGCTAACATGTCTTCTGATCAGGACTTTAGGCCTACATCTTATTGCCCATGCTAAATGTTTACTGATCAGTGATTTAGGCCTACACTTATTGAATGCTAATGTTTCTAGATGTTATGCTGATTTTGGGCTACACTTACTGCATGCTAAATGTTTCTTTTCTGATTAGTGATTTGGGCTACATTACTGCATGCTAAATGTTTCTGATCAGTGATTTAGGCTACATTATTGCATGCTAAATGTTTCTGATCAGGGATAGATGAGCAAACTAATAGATGAGCTATACCCCCTACACTGATTTGCCCAGCCAGAAACCATTAACCAAGTAGCCTATACTGTACAGACTGGCATTCCATGAAACAAAATCACTGATTGATTATCTGACAAGTCAGGGAAGTCACAGGCTTTTGGTTGGGAGTAGGCCTAGGCTACTAAGTGACCGGTTGGGAGTAGGCCTAGGCTACTAAGTGACTGGTTGGGAGTAGGCCTAGGCTACTAAGTGACTGGTTGGGAGTAGGCCTACGCTACTAAGTGACTGGTTGGGAGGAGGCCTAGGCTACTAAGCGACTGGTTGGGAGTAGGCCTAGGCTACTAAGTGACCGGTAGAGAGTAGGCCTAGGCTACTAAGTGACTGGTTGGGAGTAGACCTAGGCTACTAAGTGACTGGTTGGGAGTAGGCCTAGGATACTAAGCGACTGCGAGTGAAGAGTAAAGTGATCCACTTGTTAAACTACATAACATGCTGGCAAAATGTTGTAATAAATGAACCAACTAGACAAGATGATCATGAGCAGCACTCACCTCAACTTAGCTAACATTTCCCCTGCCTAAGTGTAGCCAAACCAATATCCAAATGGACATTCAGTGAAAACAATAACCTTACAATGATTGATTTATCAAGAAGATAAATCAATCAAGACGCTTGTCTCAAAGCAGCACGATGACACTGTCCGAATTATCATCTAGTTGACCACACTATGCATGGATTGGATGACTTTGGTAGTTTCACTACCAACAATTTGATACATGCCTTCAATTGAATTAGCCTACTTTATTCAAATACTTTGGTCATTCAGTGCTATTTATTCCCACAGTAATTCTTTATGGATCCATCCAGTTGTGGTTAAGAAAACAGTGCACGCTTAGTTGTGGGCTATGTGAAGTGACATGCCTTGTAAAGTTTAGAACTGCCAGGAGGATGGTAAAACTTGCGCTGCCTAGCAACCATCAAGAGTAAGCGCGTAGTGCGTGCCAATGCTAACTCAGCTACGTTTGATACTAAGCCGTAGGCAGAACTTTACCGAAATGATTACTAGGTTGTTTGGTGGAAATAAAAAATTTGGGTTTGATACCGGCAATACCTTTCAGATACAAAGAAAAGGCAAAACAAAGTTGGAAGTATGGTAAAGTTGGAAAGGGATATTACAGTCCTTTGAAAAAAACTATTTACGTTCTTTGTTTCTCTCCTCTTGACTGGTGGCTCATCTCGGTTACCCAGAAGTAAAATGATCTCACCAAAGTTTGACATTTCCTGTTTTACTCCCGTTAACAACTATGATTACCATTGCGCAAAGGAAGGAAGTGAAGTCTCCTTCCTGGCAAACGGAAACTCTCGGCCAAATCCCTCCCTTCCGCTAATTTCACCTTTGTTTATGATGACCAAAAAGCACTTTGTTTGTTTTCATGAATCGTTACGATATAGCCAATTTGGACTTTGTGGCTATGGAAAATAGTGGAAACAATTGATCATCCACACCAGTTTAAGCACCACATTCACCCAATCCTGATTGTCCAAATAATCAATTACAAAAACCCAAAACCAGGAACTACTGCTGCTCGTAATCACATAAATCTACGTGAGACTTTTGCCGTTTCACCTGTCCACGAGAGATTACTAACTTGCTGACCCTATGATGAAGATTGACAGTGATGCCAACAACAATTGTTAAACTACATAACATAACATGTCATAATTGTTGCCAACAACAATTACTTTACCCGTTGCGGTGAGTAATGATGGTGGTTCTGCACAGTGGTTTTACTCTCACTCACACACTGCCACACTGCTTGCAACAACTGAGAACGAAACAGTCAGTGGGGGCAGAGAAGTGAATCTCGTTCCAGCAGAGGCCTTTTCAAAATAAAAGTCCCTCAACGAATCTGGCGACTCATTTTTCAAAATAAAGTCTTGCAGATGTTTTATTTATTATTTTCCCTGCTTCTAACATTGGGGGGGGGGTACATGTCCCCCCTGTCCCCCCCAGCTCCTACGCCCTTGGTTGAGATACATTACACTTAGGCATTTCTCCCTCCACCCTCTCCTTTATGTACCCTTCTGTTTCTCTCCTCATCTCCCTCACTGATTCCCCACATCTTCTTTCCTCCTCCCCCTCTCCCTCTGGGAACCCCATAACCTGACCATGGCTCCCAGAGTTTTTCCAGAGTTCCAATTGGGAGGTTCTTGGCTTGCTTCTGAAACATTATTCTGGTCGGTCCCTGGTTAGGAGACCAGATGCTGCTGGAAGTAGTGTTGGAGGACTAGTAGGAGGCACTCTTTTCTCTGGTCTAAGAAAATGTATCCCAATGCCCCAGGGCAGTGATTGGGGACATTGCCCTTTATAGGGTTCCGTCTTTCAGATGGGACTTCAAACGGGTGTCCTCACTCTCTGTGGTCACTCATATTCCAAGATGGCGTAACAGTAGGACAGTATATTTGTCTTGTCCCGTCCCATGTATATATATTTTTCTTATAATATATTTCGCATATATTTGTAATATCCTTTTTCATCTCAATTCCCATCTACGGACTGAACATACTCTCCTCACCCAATGTGGTATGGATCTGCTATTTTTTACACTTTAAAACCGGAACCCCCATCAGAAGCTAGCCAGCTAACTAGCTACTAGTCAGTTAGCCACTGCTAGCGGTCATCACCGTTAACCCGGACATCAGCCAGGCTCAGCCTTGTCAATTCCTGCCAGTCTGCACAGCGCGATATCAACCCAGAGCATATCGGACTGCTTTTTCTCTACCACATCTCTGGATTCCTACCGCAGCTCTAACACTCATCGCAGCTAGCTAGCGACTGGCTACTCCTTGCTAACGTCTCTGTCCCGAAGCAAGCACCAGTTAGCCTGGAGCTAGCCTCGAGCTAGGCCCATCTCCTGGCTATCTGAAGAGGTCCATCAGCCAATTCTTTGGCTACAATACCTATGTTGCCAATTGAACCCTCTTACTGCCGACACGGAGCCCTGCCGATCCATCACGACTGGTCTGCCGACGTAACCATCCAAGGAGGCTTCAATAGGCTCTTCCGTTGCGACGTCCCCCGAAAGTCCATATGCTAGCCTGCTAGCCTCGGCCCGCTAGATGTCTGAATCACCGTGTCTCCAGCTCGCCTAGCTACTCACTGGACCCTATGATCACTAAGCTACACATGCATCTCACCAGTTCTTATAGCCTTTAGCCGTACCCGTACAATACTCCTCCTCTGTTCCTCTAGCTATGTAGAGGTTAACCCAGGCCCTGCAGCGCCTAGCTCCACTCCCATTCCCCAGGCGCTCTCATTTGTTGACTTCTGTAACCGTAAAAGCCTTGGTTTCATGCA
>NW_019952223.1:0-4114 GCF_002910315.2 Salvelinus sp. IW2-2015
TAAGCTAAGTCAGAGATGGTAAGCTAAGTCAGAGATGGTAAGCTAAGTCAGAGATGGTAAGCTAAGTCAGAGATGGTAAGCTAAGTCAGAGATGGAAATTAGTCAACAGACTGCTAACTCATCGTTATACAGCGAGATAACTTTTCAATTATAGGTAACTGACTCACTACAAGCAGAGCAGGGGTGGAGGCAGTTGTATTCAGCCATAATCAACACTGTGTGTGAGAGAGAGAGAGGRTMCAACCCAAATGCCACCCTATTTCCTATATAATGCACTACTTTTGACCATATAGGGAATAGGGTGTAATTTGAGACGCTACCCATATATCAGGATAGTGTAGGAAGATATTACCGTGGATTCTAAGGCTTCCTGTTGTATTTGGGGATGCTCCAGGTAGCAGCAGGCCTGTGGATTCAGTATCAATTAACTCTAGTAATAGTTAGTAAGAGTATAAAAGAGAGCATATGATTATATAAAATGTATTACAGAGTATAAGATTGAACAAGAGAGTAGAGTATTGTAGGTTGTATAAAACAACTGATCATAGATGTTTCAATAAGCTTGTAATAAATTATGATAGACAGAAGGTTTATATTATTGTAAAAATGACAACGTTTTTGTGAATGCAAACCGTCCAGACATGATACATACTTCATATCTTGTCCACATATAAAGTATACACTGTAAATACATTTATAGACATAATTATATATATATACATGTATTAGAGAGAAAGAGAGAGAGAGAGAGAGACATTAAATTACTGTTTGACAAAATCACACAACTACAAACAATATCACAGTATTATTCCTGTCTGCTGCCACTTTCTAGAATGTACTTTCTCGGGTTCTAGTTGAACATAAGAAGCAAATTGACTAATCGTGACTTTGTCCCAAATGGCACCCTATTCCCTTTACAGTGCACTACTCCATTAGGGCTCTGCTCAACAGTAGCACACTATAAAGGGAATAGAGGGCCATTTGCGACAAGTGTATTGTATTAACTATAGCAGGGGAAGGTGGGCCAATGCCACATCACTTAAGGATTTTTCTTTGCACCAAAACAACGCCAAGAATGGACACATACGATAAATAAGATGAAAACCCCTATGCAGATCTAATGTAGACTATATACAAGTCTGCTGCATCTTGATTCTTGTTTCTATACCTTATGTTGCCCAGGAGTAGGCTCAAGCTGTATGGGAAAGAATCCGACTGGACAATGTTTTAGACCTAGCCTGAGTGCCAGTCTGTTTGTGCTAGCATGCCAACTCTTTGTCATGCCAACGTTTGGCTTGACAATGACAGCAATGGAGAACGGAGTTGGCGAGACCAAGCACAGATCTGGGACCAGGCTAATGTTTTAGAGCTTTAGTTGTAGCAGCCTATCATACACAGCTGACGGTCTTAGAGGTGTACAATCATAACCTAATGCTTACTGCACTAAAAGATCAGACATATTCCTCAAGTCTATAGAGTGCATCGCAGTACAACACTGAATTGAATTGAATAAAGATTTACCAACTCATGTTTTGAATCTTGTTTGCCTGGTTAGGTTGGTCACACAACTACAAACAATACATCGGACTCCAACCAGAGCCCAAACTAGCCTCTACAATTAAGGTTCATTTTCATTTCAAAATACATATTTTATTCAGACATTTTCCATTTCATGATACATTGAAACATCCTCAATTAAATGTTCAATTCAATACAACTTTATTTATTCCTTCAGGGACTATGAAGAATATACTGTCACCATAAAAGGGAGTGTCTATTCAATTGGCTCAGTAGCCACTGCCTATAGGCAGGTGCATTTCCTGTGTTCTGCTGCAGTCTCTATGGCCTTGAGCTTCCCTCACAGTGCTCCACAGAGAGACTAGTATTATAAAGCTAGCAAACAGGACAGCACATATTACTCTGGGTGTACTGTACTGTTATATTAAGTCAGGTAGGAGTTCTATTTTGGCTATGCATTCACTCATGACTATGTACGGAGATAATCAGCGAGAAATGTAAATATAGCTGCAACTAGAAGTTGCTTCACTGCTTGAAATCCTGTTGTAGAATGAATAATTGTACTAATGTAGGTCTCTTACCATTCACGCAAATATATCATTGCTTGAAGCAACCCCCACAATATTCAAAAGCTGGAGAAGTACACAACATGACCAAAAGTATGTGGACACCTGCTTGTCGAACATCTCATTCCGACATCATGGGCATTAATATGGAGTTGGTCCCCCCTTTTCTGCTATAACAGCCTCCAATCTTATGGGAAGGCTTTCCACTAGATGTTTTTGTTTGTGCTCTTTTTTCAAGTGTAACAAAATATTCAATGTTCTGTGGGGACTACCTTCCATTCAGCCACAAAATAATTAGTGATGTCGGGCACTGATGTTGGGCGATTAGGCCTGGCTCGCAGTCGGCTTTCAAATTCATCCCAAAGGTGTTCCATAGGGTTGAGATCAGGGCTCTGTGCAGGACAGTGAAGTTCTTCCACACTGATCTCAACAAACCATTTCTGTATGGACCTCACTTTGTGCATGGGGGCATTGTTATGCTGAAACAGGAAAGGGCCTTCCCCAAACTGTTGCCACAAATTTGGAAGCATAGAATAATCTAGAATGTCATTGTATGCTGTAGTGTTAAGATTTCCCTTCACTGGAACTAAGGGGCCTAGCCCAAACCATGAAAAACAGCCCCAGACAATTATTCCTACTCCGCCAAACTTTACAGTTGGCACTATGCATTTGGGCAGGTAGCGTTCTCCTGGCATCCGTCAAACCCAGATTTGTCTGTCGGACTGCCAGATGGTGAAGCGTGATTCATCACTCCAGAGAACGCGTTTCCACTGCTCCAGAGTCCAATGGTGGCAAGCTTAACACCACTCCAGCCACTTGGCATTGAGCATGGGGATCTTAGGTTGTGTGCGGCTGCTCGGCCATGGAAACCCATTTCATGAAGCTCCCGACGAACAGTTATTGTGCTGTCGTTGCTTCCAGAGGCAGTTTGAATCTCGGTGGTAAGTGTTGCAACTGAGGACAGATTATTTTTACGCGCCATAGCACTCAACGATCCCATTCTGTGAGCTTGTGTGGCCTACCACTTTGCGGCTGAGCCGTTGTTGCTCCTAGATGTTTCCACTTCACAATAACAGCACCTACAACTGACCAGGGCAGCTCTAACAGGGCATACATTTAACGAACGGACTTGTTGGAAAGGTGGCATCCTATGATGGTGCCATGTTGAAAGTCACTGAGCTCTTCAGTAAGGGCATTCTACTGCCAATGTTTGTCAATGGAGTGCTCCATTTTATATACCTGTCAGCAGCGGGTGTGGCTGAAAAAGCCAAATCCACTKATTTGAAGGGGTGTCCACATACTTTTGTATATATAGTGTATGTTGGCTCGTCCGGGCTGTCAAAGCAAAGCCATGTTCTGCGGGCTGCTATTATGTTTATATGCCAATGCTTCTCTCCAGTGGTTGTAAATGGTACTGCAATATTATTATAATTGACATACATTACAATGTTACAGTATTACTATCAAAGTCTTCCAGTTTAGTTCAGGGGACCTTGTACTAAATTATGCACTAGCCTCTCAGACATTTTTCTTGAACCACCCAGATAGTTTGTAACGTCAATAGAGGATCAGCAGCAGTCCAACCCATCCATCCCTCAATGACTAAACTGTTTACCGATATGCATTTCATGTAATAATGTAACAGACTAAAACATCAGCATTTTCTTTGAAGCAACTTTATTAGAGCTTTAGTACATGAACGTGTATTGTTTGTGATAAATTACTTCCAAGCATAGAATTCTGATCAAATACACTGATATTAATCTATCTTGAGAAATAATAGATAACCCTACTATAGAGTAAACAAAAACAACAACTGTAACAACAACAACGCCAACAAATGAGTTTGCATCATGACAGTGTCAACGCTGCACTGGAAATTGGGACAAAAATTTAACTAAATGAAGAGGAATAACTTTCCAATTGTTGATCATCACAGCCCAACTACTGTAACTGTACTGCTAGCTAGAGCCCAACTACTGTAACTGTACTGCTAGCTAGAGCCCAACTACTGTAACTGTACTGCTAGC
>NW_019952224.1:0-4109 GCF_002910315.2 Salvelinus sp. IW2-2015
TCAGCTGTCCTTGCTGTCTTAGGCATCTCACAGTACGGACATTGCAATTTATTGCCCTGGCCACATATGCAGTCCTCATGCCTCCTTGCAGCATGCCTAAGGCACGTTCACGCAGATGAGCAGGGACTCTGGACATCTTTCTTTTGGTGTTTTTCAGAGTCAGTAGAAAGGCCTCTTTAGTGTCCTAAGTTTTCATAACTGTGACCTTAACTGCCTACCGTCTGTCAGCTGTTCGTGTCTTAACGACCGTTCCACATGTGCATGTTCATTAATTGTTTATGGTTCATTGAACAAGCATGGGAAACAGTGTTTAAACCCTTTACAATGAAGATCTGTGAAGTCATTTGGATTTTACAAATTATCTTTGAAAGACAGGGTCCTGAAAAAGGGACGTTTAGTATGTTCTTTAGATGGTGTTGGATTCGACATTTTGAACATTGAGATATTAAATACATGATAGATGAGACGCATAATATTTTAGGGAGTGAGATCTGTAGAAAGACAGAGTGGCTGTGGAATGTGCTGGGTGGATGGGAGGAGATCAAAGGATTGCTATAAGGGAGACAGACGGACATCTGTGGACTAGGGGAAGGAGGGGTTGAGGTCAGGAGGTGAGGTCAGATCCCCTGAAGGGAGTAATAAAGGTTTACTACGCTCTTCCTGTGGAACCATAAGATGTCAGAATTGGAGAGAAGGAGGAGTGTCTTAAGTGGGAAAAATATATCTGTGATGGGAGAAATGTTGGGTTGTCTGAAATACAGCTGTACAGAACCTTTGGGAAGAATTAAACTGGTTAAAGCTTCTCTAGTGTCCGTGAGTTATTTACTCTGAAAAATAAGAACCTAACAATGGTCTTAAACTGCAGAAATTTATGTCTGAGATTATATGAAGATGACTGAGCATTCAAACATATTTTATCCATTAATTCTATCTTCCTGATTCCTGCTTACAAGCAAAAACTAAAGCAGGAAGTACCAGTGACTCGCTGGACAGATGACGCGGATGCTACGCTACAGGACTGTTTTGCTAGACACAGACTGGAATATGTTCCAGGATTCATTCAATGGCATTGAGGAGTATACCACCTCAGTCATCGGCTTCATAAATAAGTGCATCGACGACATAGTCCCCACAGTGACCGTATGTACATATCCCAACCAGAAGCCATGGATTACAGGCAACATCCGCATCGAGCTAAAGGCGAGAGCTGACGCTTTCAAGGAGTGGGATACTAATCCGAACCCTTATAAGAAATCCCGCTATGCCCTCAGGTGAACCATCAAACAAGCAAAGCGTCAATACAGGACTAAGATGGAATCTTACAACACCGGCTCTGACGCTCGTTGGATGTGGCAGGGCTTGAAAACTATTACGGACTTCAAAGGGAAACCCAGACGCGAGCTGCCCAGTGACGCGAGCCTACCAGACGAGCTAAGTAACTTTTATGCTCGCTTCGAGGCAAGCAACACTGAAGCATGCACGAGAGCACCAGCTGTTCTGGATGACTGTGTGATCACGCTCTCGGTAGCCGATGTGAGTAAGACCTTTAAACAGGTCAACATTCACAAAGCCACTGGACCAGACGGATTACCAGGACATGTACTCACAGCATGTGCTGACCAACTGGCAAGTGTCTTCAATGACATTTTTGCCCTCTCCCTGAAGCTGTAATAAATAAATGTTTCATGCAGACCACCATAGTCCCTGTGCCAAGGAAGTGAAGGTAACCTGCCTAAACGATTACTACCCTGTTTCATTCACGTCGGTAGCCATGAATTGCTTGAAAGGCTGGTCATGGCTCACATCAACAGCAACCTCCCGGATACCCTAGACCAACTCAAATTTGCATACCATCGCAACAGATCCACAGATGATGCAATCTGAATCACACTCCACACTGCCCTTTCCCACCTGGACAACAGGAACACCTACGTGTAGTCAATGCTGTTCATTGACTACAGCTCAGCGTTCAACACCATAGTGCCCACAAAGCTCACCACTAAGCTAAGGACCCTGGGACTAAACACCTCCCTCTGCAACTGGATCCTGGACTTCCTGACAGGCCGCCCCCAGGTGGTAAGGGTACAGTGCCTTGCAAAGGTGTATATCCTCCTTGGCATTTTTCCTATTTTCTTGCATTTCAACCTGTAATTTAAATGGATTTTTATTTGGATTTCATGTAATGGACATACACAAAATAGTCCAACTTGGTGAAATGAAATTGAAAAAATAACTTGTTTAAAAATATATATTTTATGGAAAAGTGGTGCATGCATATCTATTCACCCCTTTGCTATGAAGCCCCTAAATAAGATCTGGTGCAAAGAATTACCTTCAGAAGTCACATAATTCGTTTTAAAAAGTCCACATGTGTGCAATCTAAGTGTCACATGATATCAGTATATATACACCTGTTCTGAAAGGCCCCAGAGTCTGCAACACCACTAAGCAAGGGGCATCACCAAGCAAACGGCCCCATGAAGACCAAGGAGCTCTCCAAACAGGTCAGGTACAACGTTTTGGAGAAGTACAGATCAGGGTTGGGTTATAAACAAATATCCAAAACTTTGAACATGCCACAGAGCATAATTAAATCCATTATGAAAAAATTGAAAGAATATGGCACCACAACAAACCTGCCAAGAGAGGGCCGCCCACCAAAACTCACGGACCAGGCAAGGAGGACATTAATCAGAGAGACAAGAAAGAGACCAAAGATAACCCTGAAGGAGCTGCAAAGCTCCACGGCGGAGATTGGAGTATCTGTCCATAGGACCACCTTAAGCCATACACTCCACAGAGCTGGGCTTTACGGAAGAGTGGTCAGAAAAAAAGCCATTGCATGAAGAAAGAAATAAGCAAACACGTTTGGTGTTCGCCAAAAGGCATGTGGGAGACTCCCCAAACATATGGAAGAAGGTACTCTGGTCAGATGAGACTAACATTTATTTTTTGGGCCATCAAGGAAAATGTTATATCTGGCACAAACCCAACACCTCTTATCACCCAGAGAAAACCATCCTCACAGTGAAGTATGGTGGTGGCAGCATCATGCTGTGGGTATGTTTTTCATCGGCAGGGACTGGGAAACTGGTCAGAATTGAAGGAATGATGGATGGCGTTAAATACAGGGAATTATTGAGGGAAACCTGTTTCATTCTTCCAGAGTATTGAGACTGGGACAGAGGTTCACCTTCCAGCAGGACAATGAACCTAAGCATACTGCTAAAGCAACACTCGAGTCGTTTAAGGGGAAACATTTAAATGTCTTGGAATGGCCTAGTCAATGCCCAGACCTCAATCCAATTGACAATCTGTGGTATGACTTAAAGATTGCTGTACACCTGCGGAACCCATCTATCTTGAAGGAGCTAGAGCAGTTTTGCCTTGAAGAATGGGCAAAAATCCCAGTGGCTAGATGTGCCAAGCTTATAGAGACATAACCCAAGAGACTTGCAGCTGTAATTGCTGCAAAAGGTGGCTCTACAAAGTATTGACTTTGGGGGGGTGTGAATAGTTATGCACGGTCAAGTTGTCCGTTTTTTTGTCTTATTTCTTGTTTGTGTCAGCAAAAAAATATTTWGCATCTTCAAAATGGTAGGCATGTTGTGTATATCAATTGATACAAACCCCCCCCCCCAAAAATCTATTTTCATTGCAGGTTGTAAGGCAACAAAATATGAAAGATGCTAAGGAAGATGAATACTTTCGCAAGCCACTGTTAGGGCTAGACCTACTTTAAATTACACAATGGCTGAGCATGAACATGACACACATTGTCAATAAGCAATATTCAATTAATTATTGGTAAGGCCTAAAAAGAGAACAAATTATTTGAATCAAATTATAAACAAAACGAAACATCAACAGGTTTTAAATACGGTATGTCACACTTACAGGCACCATCATTTCTCCCCTCTGGCATATAATATTAAAACAACGCAGACCATGGAGGGTTTTACGCACATCCAAACTTTTCACAGTAGCTGGACAAAGATCCATTATAAATGGAAAGGGAGAATGTCCACTTACCGTTGTACTTCTCCCAAATAGTCCTATGTTTTATGAACAGAAAATTCTGTAAAATACTTGTATGTTTGAGGAATTTT
>NW_019952225.1:0-2977 GCF_002910315.2 Salvelinus sp. IW2-2015
CCCACAAATGCATTGAAATATTTCACATGAAGACCTTAAATTCCACAAATTAACTTTTAACAAGGCACACCTGTTAATTGAAATGCATTCCAGGTCATGAAGCTGGCTGAGAGAATGCCAAGAGTGTGCAAAGCTGCCATCAAGGCAAATGGTGGCTACTTTGAAGAATCTAAAATCTAAAAATCTAAAATTTGATTTGATTTGTTTAACACTTTTTGGTTACTAAGATTCCATGTGTTATTTCATAGTTTTGATGTCTTCACTATTATTCTACAATGTAGAAAATAGTAAAGCTATATAAAAAGACGGTGTGTCCAAACTTTTGACTGGTACTGTAGATACAGTGCCTTCAGAAAGTATTAAGACCCCTTGACTTTTTCCATATTTTGTTACGTTACAGCCTTATTCTAATAATTAAAAAAAAGTCATCATCAATCTACACACAATACCCCATAATGACAAAGCAAAAACAGGTTTTTAGAAATATTTGCTAATTGATAAAAAAACAAACAGAAATATGACATTTACATAAGTATTAACTTCTTATGGCTGAAGGGGCAGTATTGAGTAGCTTGGATGAAAGGTGCCCATTGTAAACGGCCAGCTCCTCAGTCTCAGTTGCTAATATATGCATATTATTATTAGTATTGGATAGAAAACACTCTAAAGTTTATAAAACTGTTTGAATTAAGTCTGTGAGATTAACAGAACTCATATGGCAGGCAAAAACCTGAGAAGTTCCACTTCCTGTTTGGATTTTTTCTGGGGGTGCCARATWTTCAACCAAGCTCTTATTGAATATYAAGAYAGATATGGATGGWMTTTCACTTCCTACGGCTTCCACTAGATGTCAACAGTCAATATAACTTAGTCTGATGACTCTAATTTGAAGGGGATTCGAAGGAGACAGGAATGAGTAATCACTTCCATGAGGTGCCCACGCATTGAACTGGCGCGTTCCTTCTCTCCATTGAAGTCAATTTAATTCTCCGGTTGGAACGTTATTCAAGATGTATGTTAACAACATTCTAAAGATTGATTCAGTACATCGTTTGACATGTTTCTACTGACTGTAACGGAATGTTTGGACATTTCGTCACGTTATAGTGGTCGCGCTTTGAGACTTTGGTTAGGGTATTTGGTAAACAATTCGAAAGTAGCTAATTTGACATAAATAACGGACATGAACGAACAAATCAAGCATTTATTGTGGACCTGGGATTCCTAGGACTGCATTCTGATGAATTCATCAAAGGTAAGGAAACATTTATCATGTATTTTCTGGTTTCTGTTGAGTCCAACATGGTGGCTAATTTGGCTAATCATCTGAGCTCCGTCTCAGATTATTGCATGGTTTATATTTCCGTAAAAAAAAATTGAAATCTGACACAGCGGTTGCATTAAGGAGAGGTATATCTATAATTCTATGTGTATTACTTGTATTATCATTTATATTTATGTTGAGTATTTCTGTTGAAACGATGTGGCTATGCAAAGTCACTTGATGTTTTTGCAACTAGTGAATCTAACGCCTCAATGTAAACTCAGATTTTTTTATATAAATATGAACTTAATCAAACAAAAAAAAAATAATCGAAGGTTAGTGATTAATTTAATCTCTTTTCTGGTTTTTGTGAAAGCTATCTTTAGCTGGAAAAAATGGCTGTGGTTATTGTGGTTTTGTGGTGACCTAACATAATCGTTTGTAGTGCTTTCGCTGAAAAGCCTATTTGAAATCGGACACTTTGGTGGGATTAACAACAAGATTACCTTTAAAATMATAWAAGACACATGAATGTCTGAGGAATTTTAATTATGAGATTTCTGTTTTTTGAATTTGGCGCCCTGCACTTCGACTGGCTGTTGTCATATCGATCCTGTTAACAGGACTGCAGCCATAAGAAGTTTTTAAGACCATTTACTCAGTACTTTGTTGAAGCACCTTTGGCAGCGATTACAGCATAGAGTCTTATTTGGTATGACGCTACAAGCTTGGCACACCTGTATTTGGGAAGTTTCTCTCATTCTTCTCTGCAGATCCTCTTAAGCTCTGTCAGGTTGGATGGGGAGAGTTGATGCACAGCTATTTTCAGGTCTCTCCAGAGATGTTCGATCGTGTTCAAGCCCGGGCTCGGCTCGGCCACTCAAAGACATTCAGAGACTTGTCCCGAAGCCCCTTCTGCGTTGTCTTGGCTGTGAGCTTAGGGAAGGTGTTGGAAGGTGAACCTTGGTCCCAGTCTGAGGTCCTGAGCGCTCTGGAGCAGGTTTTCATCAAYGATGTCTCTGTACTTTGCTCCGTTCAACTTTGCCTKGATTCTGAATAGTCTCCCAGTCCCTGCTGCTGAAAAACATCCCCACAGCATGATGCTGCCACCACCATGCTTAACCGTAGGGATGGTGCCAGGTTTCCTCCAGATATGACGCTTGGCATTCAGGCCAAAGAGTTAAATCTTGGTTTCATCAGATCAGAGAGTCTTGTTACTCATGGTCTGAGAGTTTTTAGGTGCCTTTTGGCAAACCGCAAGCGGGCTGTCATGTGCCTTTTGGTGAGGAGTGGCTTCCGTTTGGCCACTCTAACATAAAGGCCTGATTGGTGGAGTGCTGCATAGATGGTTGTCCTTCTGGAAGGTTCTCTTATCTGTACAGAGGAACTCTAGAGCTCTGTCAGTGTGACCATCGGATTCTTGGTCACCTCCCTGACCAAGGCCCTTCTCCCCCATTGCTCCATTTGGCCGGGCGGCCAGCTCTAGGAAGAGTCTTGGTGGTTCCAAACTTCTTCCATTTAAGAATGATGGAGGCCACTGTGTTCTTGGGGAACTTCAATGCTGCAGACATTTTTTGGTACCCTTCCCCAGATCTGTGCCTCGACACAATCCTGTCTCGAAGCTCTACAGACAACTCTTTTGACCTCACGGCTTGGTTTTTGCTCTGACATGCACTGTCAACTGAGTGACCTTACATAAACAGGCATGTGCCT
>NW_019952225.1:4257-8366 GCF_002910315.2 Salvelinus sp. IW2-2015
ATTTATATTGCATTGACATAAGTATATTGATCACTACCAACAGTTAAGAGTCCGGCTCCTAACAGACCTAGATAGTAGTCTTCGTTTCTCCAGCTCCTAAATCTACCTGTAATTAACTGCACCTGTTTGAATCGTACCTGCTATAGACACTGTCACACCACTCAATCAAAACAGACTCCAACCTCTCCACAACTGGCCAGACCCAGAAAGCCTGTTAAGACATCAGGATACATAATTGGAGACCGCAACAAAGAGCCCTGGATGGCTACAGGCCAATAGGCAAGCAGCTTGGTGAGAAGGCAAACAACTGTTGCCGCAATTATTAGAAAATGGAAGAAGTCAAGATGACTGGGCCAATCACCCGTCGTTCTGGGCTCCATGCAAGATCTCACCTCGTGGGGCAATTCAAGATCATGAGGAAGGTTGAGGATCGCAGCCAAGAACTTATCCACGGCACGGACCTGAGTCCAATTACCTGAAGAAGTGAGGCACAGTCTCAAAGAAAACCATTAGTACACACACTACGCCAGTATGGATTAAAAATCCTGCCACGCACGCAGGTCCACTGCTCAAGCCAGCGATGTCCAGCCCGTCTCGAATTTCAGCATGACCATCTGGATGATCCGAGGAGGAATGCGGAGAAGGGCATGTGGCTCCTGATGAGACAAAAATAGAGCTTTTTGCCTCTAAAACTCCACCGCCGGTTTGGAGGAAGAAGAAGGCATGCAAGTACGAAAGCCCCAAGAACACTACATCCCAACCGTGAAGCAATGGAGGGGCGGGGATGGAAACATCATTCTTTGGGGATGCTTTCTCGCAAAGGGCGGACAGCGACGATTGCACCGTATTTAGGGAGGAAGATGCGCCATGGTTATCGCCCGGATCTCTCGCCAACACCTCTTCCCTCAGGAAAGAGCATGAAGACTGGGTCGCTGGGTCATCCAGCACTGGACAAAACCGAGAACACACAGCCAGGGCACTAAGGATGGCTCCTAAGAAGCATCTCAAGGTCCATGGAGTGCCTAGCCATTCTCCCAGACACTGAAACCCAATAACAAATTCTTGGAGGGAGCTGAAAGTTCCGTATTGGACCCAGCGGACCAGCCCCGAAACCTGAAGGATCTGGAGAAAGGTCGTCAGTGAGCGCATTGTGGCCCAAAAATTCTCACTGCCGAATGCAAGTTCGGTGCCATACTTGGTCAAAGCAATTGTGACGGAAAACTTAATTTAATCTCCTTAATTGGCAACACAAAGTTTCCTTACCAAATATGTTAAGTTCTGCTTTTTCTGATTGTATCAGAATACTGACTGTCAGCAATAAAATCAAATTTAACTACTAAAATCATACAAATATGTGTCTATTCTGGATTTTTGTTTTAGATTCACCGTCTTACAGTTGACAGTGTGTACCTATGATAAAAATACGACCTCTACATGCTTTGTAAGTAGGAAAACCTCAAAATCGGCAGTGTATCATAATAACTTGTTCTCCCCACTGATAGTTTTAAGAGAAGAGGAGATAACACGAGTATGTTAGTGGTAGAGGCTGTTGGTGGGAGGGAAATTTTCAACGTAATATTCAAACTTTACAACCCTTGTGTAACGAGATAAGAGTTGATGGCCCTTGGGAATCTAGAAGTCATAGATTAGACCCTATGCTCGGGTGAGCCTGATGTAACAGGAAAGAAACTTACTGGATGAGAAAGTCTTGTGAGTCTTAATGACGGCCGAGGGAACCAGGAATTGACCCAGTAACTGGAGAGGAACTCTGCTCTGGATCTTACTTTTGATCTCAAGTTCAATATGCATGGCTGACTGTGTTGGTGAGTGTGGAGGAATCTACACGGGGTAGTGATAAACTATTCTATCAGGCTGTATTTAGATTGAGGGTGAAGATTCAGTAGGATTGGATTGAGCTAGATAAGATTGTATATTGGAAAGTGGAGTGGGTCAGTTTCATGAGTTTGATGTGAAACAGAGCCTCTCAGTTGATCTCACATTCAGATATGGAAACATGATTACTTGTGTAAGTAGAGCACCCTCGTAGTGAATGGTGATTCCTACGTACGAGGGGAGAAAGAGTAAAGCAGTCTCCTGGTGACCTGAAGAGGTGTGAAGCAGTGAAGTTAGGAACAGGCTTTCGAATGTTTAAAGGTTCCCGATAATTACCAGCACTGATTCGATCATGGTTTCCCCTTTCACAGAGGGCGGCAGAGGGACCGCCAGAGTCCTTAACGACATTTTTCAGGTGTGTTCAATTACTCTATTAGATTTTCCTGTTAAAATAGGTGTGTTTTCTGTTGTCCTTTGAAGAAGATTATTATATTTACTGTGTTGTGTGATGTGTGTGTGTGTGTGTGTGTGTTGTGTGTGTGTGGATTGACTTTGGGGGGGATCAGCTGCATAGGGGGGCGGTGGACGCATTTTTGTGAGGGGGCGGGCCGGGCGGGGCAATGTGGGATCTTTTTTTCTCCGGACATCGGGGAGCCTTTTTTCGCGGCTTTTAGCTCCGATCTTCGTCTATTGTCTCGCGGCGGGGCGGCGGCGCTTTTTCCCGGCAGTTTTCTTTTGTAACACCAGTTTTTTGACGGGAATCTTTAGTATCGGGTGTGTGTGTGGTGTGTGGTGTGTGTTGTGTGTGTGTGTGTGTGTGTGTGTGAGCTATGTCGTGTGTGTTTGTTGTCACTGTGTTGTTTCTGCGGTTTCCTGATGAGCTTTGAGGGACTGAGTGTTGTCTGCTTTTCAAGTGTACTGTGATCCTGAGGCTACCATTTCTCAATAAAGTATTATGTTTATCCTTAACCACTGATTCCTTGTCTGGTCTCTTCTCTGCACCTGGGTCCAACCTTACCATGTCACAGATTCAGTA
The DNA here is from genome assembly GCF_002910315.2 of Salvelinus sp. IW2-2015. Lineage (NCBI taxonomy): Eukaryota > Metazoa > Chordata > Actinopteri > Salmoniformes > Salmonidae > Salvelinus > Salvelinus sp. IW2-2015. Next base: position 7,127 of record NW_019952225.1, read on the forward strand.
TAAACAAGCAGTAGTAAGGAGGATCATTAGGACAGCTAAGAGGGAGTATATGCGCCAGTTCTGTGGAAACATAGGCAGGACCACTCCTGTGGGAGAGGTATGGGAGATGATTAAGAGGATGAGMGYGGTCAGATGAGATTGGGWTCTCCCTGTGCTGAAAAGTGGGGAGATTGRTGCTGTGAGAGATATGGATAAMGCAGAGATGTTAGCCCAGGCATTTGTGAAGGTGCACAGKTCAAATAATCTGACAAAAGAGGGGCAGTGTTGGAGAGAGAGGGTCATAGGAGAACATCCAGGGGTCCTGGATCAGAGCGAGATGGTGGGGAATGCATTGAATGCCCCTTTTACYTTGGCTGAGATGAAGAGAGCATTAGCTAAAGCTGGGGTAATATATCACAGGAAGGATAAAATGTGTTACATCATGATGGCCACATCTCAGTGACACTGCAATGGGGAAAGTATTGGGCCTTTACGATAAGGTGTGGCAGGAAGGGAAACTGCCATGAAGTTGGAAGCAGGCTGTAGTGGTGCTGATACGGAAACCAGGGAAAGACCCTACTAGTCCTTCAAGCTATAGGCTGCAGTGGAGACTGCTCAGAGGAGGAAGGGGAGGACCATCCTCAGTGAAAGTTCATAAAAATAAAAATAGTGAAACATTAAAAAAGTTTTCCTTTTTAGATAAAACTATATTAAATATATTCATATGTCACCAAATAATTGATGAAATAACACTTTTTTGCAATGAAGGTCTATAGTAACTGTAACAGTACTGTCTAGGGTAGCACCATGGTGCAGCCGGAACTCACCCCTAGCTTCCATCCTCCTCTGGCTTTATTGACTTCAATACATAACCTAGGAGGCTTGTAGGCCTCACCCCTTTCCATAGACCTACATGGTAATAATGACCACTTCCGGAGGATGTCCTCTAACCAATCAAAGCTTTTGTAGTATGAACTGACATGTTGTCCATCCAATCATAGTATTAGGATCAGAGAATGAACCTATTGAGTTGTATTGGYATTYTGCCACAGAGCATTATGGGGGTTCTTTTTGTTGAGAAGCTTGCTGACATTGGATAAAGATTAAGAGTGAAAAGTGATAGTTGAGCATMTTTTTGATATTATTCAATTCAAATTAGTTTTTCAAATTACAGGAGACTGAGGAGGTATATTATAAATAGTTTTCTTGGTTTTAGAACTTTATTTTTGTATCCAGTGCAATTTATTAAAATGTACCTTGC
>NW_019952226.1:0-4108 GCF_002910315.2 Salvelinus sp. IW2-2015
TATAAAAAGATCACATTTACGTAAGTATTCAGACCCTTTATTCAGTACTTTGTTGAAGCACCTTTGGCAGTGATTACAGCCTCAAATCTTCCTTTGGTATGACGCTACAAGCTTGGACAACCTGTATTTGGGGAGTTTCTCCCATTCTTCTCTACAGATCCTCTCAAGCTCTGTCAGGTTGGATGGGGAGCGTTGCTGCACAGCTATTTTCAGGTCTCTCCAGAGATGTTAAAGTCCGGGCTCTGGCTGGGCCACTCAGAGACTTATCCCGAAGCCACTTCTGCATTGTCTTGGCTGTGTGCTTAGGGTCGTTGTCCTGTTGGAAGGTGAACCTTAGCCCCAGTCTGAGGTCCTGAGTGCTCTGGAGCAGGTTTTCATCAAGGAACACTCTGTACTTTGCTCCGTTCATCTTTCCCTTGATCCTGACTAGTCTCCCAATCCCTGCCGCTGTGAAACATCCCCACAGTATCATGCTGCCAACACCATGCTTCACCGTAGGGATAGTGCCATGTTTCCACCAGACATGACACTTGGCATTCAGGCTAAAGAGTTCGATCTTGGTTTCATCGAACCAGAGAATCTTGTTTCTCATGGTCTGAGTCCTTTAGGTGCCTTTTTAAGGCAAACTCCAAGTGGCTGTCATGTGCCATTTACTGAGGAGGTAGAGTCTGGCCACTCTACCATAAAGGCCTGATTGGTGGAGTGCTGCAGAGATAGTTGTCTTTCTGGAACGTTCTCCCATCTCCACAGAGGAACTCTGGAGCGCTGTCAGCACACAGCCAAGACAATCCCACTTGACAGTGCATGTCAGAGGGGAAAAAAACAAGCCATGAGGTCGAAGGAATTGTCCGTAGAGCTCAGAGACGACAGGAAACGTCTTCCATTTAAGAATTGGAGGCCACTGTTTTCTTGGACCTTCAATGCTTCTTTCCCAGATCTGTGCCTCGACACAATCCTGTCGTCTCTGAGCTCTACGGACAATTCCTTCGACCTCATGGCTTGTTTTTTTTCTCTGACATGCACTGTCAACTGTGGGACCTTTTATATAGACAGGTGTGTTTCTTTCCAAATCATGTCCAGTCAATTGAATAAAACTACAGGTGGACTTAWATCAAGTTGTAGAAAKATCTCAAGGATGATCAATGGGAACAAGATGCACCTTAGCTCAATTTTGATTGAAAAGAATACTGAATACTTATGTAATTAAGGTATTTCAGTTTATTTACATTTTTTAAATACATTTGTAAACAGTTCTAAAAACCTGTTTTTGCTTTGTTGATATGGGTTATGTGTAGATTGAGGAAATCAATTTATGTAATAAGGCTGTAACGTAACAAAATTTGGAAAAGGTCAAGGGGTGTGAATACTTTCCAAAAACACTCTAAATTAGTTTTTATATTTTATTTATTACAGAGGTCGGGACCTCTGTGTCCTCATCCATAGCTATGGCCCTGGCAGGTGGTCCGCAGCCAGATCTCTAAATATATATATATATACATATAAACAACCGCAGCAAAAAAGAAATGTCCCTTTTTCAGGACCATGTCTTTCAAAGATAATTTGTAAAAATCCAAATAACTTCAAAGATCTTCATTGTAAAGGGTTTAAACATTGTTTCCCATGCTTGTTCAATGAACCATAAACAACTAATGAACATGCACCTGTGAAACGGTCGTTAAGACACTAACAGCTTACAGACGGTAGGCAATTAAGGTCAGTTATGAAAACGTAGGACACTAAAGAGGCCTTTCTACTGACTCTGAAAAACACCAAAAGAAAGATGCCCAGGGTCCCTGCTCATATGCGTGAACGTGCCTTAGGCATGCTGCAAGGAGGCATGAGGACTGCAGATGTGGCCAGGGCAATAAATAGCAATGTCTGTACTGTGAGAAGCCTAAGACAGTGCTACAGGGAGACAAGACGGACAGCTGATCGTCCTCGCAGTCGCAGACCACGTGTAACAACACCTGCACAGGATTGGTACATCCTAACATCACACCTGCGGTACAGGATGGCAACAACTGCCCGAGTTACACCAGGAACGCACAATCCCTCCATCAGTGCTCAGACTGTCCGCAATAGGTTGAGAGAGGCTGGTTTGAGGGCTTGTAGGCCTGTTGTAAGGCAGGTACTCACCAGACATCACRGACAACATCACCTATGGGCACYAACCCACCGTCGCTGGACCAGACAGGACTGGCAAAAAGTGCTCTTCACTGACGAGTCGCAGTTTTGTCTCACCAGGGGMGATGGTCGGATTTGCATTTATCGTRGAAGGAATGAGCGTTACACAGAGGCCTGTACTCTGGAGCGGGATCGATTTGGAGGTGGAGGGTCTGTCATGGTCTGGGGCGGTGTGTCACAGCATCATCGGACTGAGCTTGTTGTCATTGCAGGTAATCTCAACGCTGTGCGTTACATGGAAGACATCCTCCTCCCTCATATGGTACCCTTCCTGAATTCCTGGAATTCAATAAGAGGGATGTGCTCAGTTGCGTCCCCGATGTGTCTGTCTTCATTCACTTGTAGCCTACTTCTTAGCTGAAATGCCTGTGAGAAGGACCACGTGATGACCATTTGCTACATCTGAGAGAGCCATGTGAGTGAGAGGTGCTTCGGAGCACAGCAGCCGGGAGAAGTGAATTATAATTAGCCTATTATATTCAGCCCAAGGGCACAATGGCCACTTTGACTGCAAAAGGCATGGATTTCTTAGGGGGCATTACAGCCACACAAGGMGGATGCCGCCYGAAATACGAGGCCTGGTGAGAAAATTATCAAGTGCTTGTCAAATTGTGAATGAGAGAATGATGAAGTGTGTGCAGCTTGCAACATTTCAAATTATCATTAGAGTCCCATCATGCATCCTTAGAATGTATTAAAAATCWAAAGATATAGCCCAACGTTTGTATCACAACTAAAGTTGCATAAATAACTCTAAATTAAGCATATATGACCAGTTTCTTTGTTAACCACTCAACACAGAATATCCGCATGTGCACACTTCCTTTGAAATCATTTGGAGAAAATAATCTTTCTATTTTATTAAGATATCTTCAATTGTATTCTTCATACTATAAAATAATTTWAAAAGAATGCCACGGAATTCTAAGCAAATCTTGTCAGCTAAATGAACTAGTGTAGCCCACAGCCATATGGCATAGCCATATCAGGGCCTAATATAAGGACAAGTGTCTAATAAAATGTCTAATAAATCAAAAAGAAAGGAGGATCAAGGCACTCTTCATATAATTAATTAAAATACATTTATTTGTATGGCATACTCAATGGAAACAAAGTTTAAAAACTCTGACGCATTTCGGCTGCATAGCCTACGTTAAAAACTCCCTGACGAAGGCCATGCAGCTGAAACGCGTCAGAGTTTTAAAACTTTCTTTCCGTTGAACATGCCATACAAATAAAGGCATTTTAATTAATTATATGAAGAGTGCCTTGGACCTCCTTTCTTTTGGATGTTCCAAGGGTCTGCATCAGTGGCTTGTAGGCTATGAGGTGGAAGCCAGGAGATGCTAAACGTGTTGATGCTAATTACGGTCAATTACCATGAAACTGACAGTTATTTGCTTGACAATCACCGGCTGAATTTTTTTTATGACCACCAAAGCCCTAGTCACTGCACCCTCATAAGCCATGCCTTGAAATATGCAGACAGACGGATTAAAAGTACATTTACATTGTAATACTTCTAACTCCGTCCATAACCTTTGGACTTTATAGCATTCCCAAAAGCCATGGATTATTGAGTAATTGTTAGTCATTAAGACATGACTCTGCCATTGTTCTGTAGAATTTGTGAATTTTGTATCTTGTGTAATACGGTCAACAGCACTGCACCCCCCACAGCAACTCGCCCAAGCCTTCCCCATTTKTCCTTCTCCCAAATCCKGTCAGCTGATGTTCTGAAAGAGCTGCAAAGTCTGGACCCCTAKAAATCAGCCGGGCTAGACAATCTGGACCCTTTCTTTCTAAAATGATCTGCCGAAATTGTTGCAACCCCTATTACTAGCCTGTTCAACCTCTCTTTCGTGTCGTCTGAGATTCCCAAAGATTGGAAAGCAGCTGCGGTCATCCCCCTCTTCAAAGGGGG
>NW_019952227.1:0-4108 GCF_002910315.2 Salvelinus sp. IW2-2015
AAACAGTTCTCAATTTGTTCTAAGGTCTGGATTATATTGAGTTATATCTTGTCTAGTAACACCATTTGTTAAGGCCAGTAAACTTGGTAATTTTAATCTTAATTAGTTTATTATCCAATAGGCCCCAATCCTATCCTAGACCACAATGTACCCCTCTCCCGTTTGATACCTGGCTCTGGCCAGGTATCAACCTTACCTACTCTTAATAATGACTTAGGTAAGATTAGCAAAAGGAATAACAGCCCATTCAAAACCGTCATAGCCAATGTTTAAAAACAGAAACCTGACTCCTCTGTGGTTAATTGCAATTATGGTCAAGAGTTATAAACTCTATTATAATCAATTTACCTCAAAATTAGTATTCCAAATGACCACAATTTCATTATCCTCACTACATTTCCCCGTGGGTGATCAAACCACATGAAAATGCAATGAAGATARGTCAAAAGGTTACATCACCTCCTTACATTCGTGTTCCATACTATATCTAGACATACTAAAAGAACCCTTTATCTTAAAATTCCCTTGTCTAAATAAAACTCAGAAAATAATCCTCCTAATATATATATAAGTGTACTCCTTTAAGATATCTTATCTCTGGGAACACGGAAACCCTTAACCTAAATGTTTACTACAAAAACAAAATGATGTCACCAGCACTCAACCAGGCTCCCCGTCGGCTGGGAGACCGTTGAGTGCTGCAATACTGCCATCTTCTGTCCATTCTCTGCACAGCTCTCCACCCGCTCTTATTCAACCTTCTCAATTTGAGCCATATTAGTTTCTTATTTTAACTGTTGTTTTATAATTTTTGATTTTTTGATTTTTTGATCTGTTATTACCTAGTTAGACTAGAGTGTCCGTGACATACATCCATGGGGATCCGGTTATAGTTATTCTATTAACCATGTGAAAGTGCCCAGGGACACCCCAAATATCAGTAGGAATATCACAAATAAGGGGCCAGATATCCCTAGCCTTGCCCAGGGAGGGAGAAATGTCCCTCTAAATGGCCGAGGTTCCTTTTTCAGGGGAGGCGGAGTTTGATGCCGCATCCCCTGAGTCAGGAATGTCTTCATTTGGAATCGAATTTAAGCTGTTTAAATCAGCTCTGACTTCTGTCAGTGTTCTAGAAGGGATTGGGGCTGGAGTGCAATGTGTGAGGTGGTGCCAAGGTGCGCCTGATTTACCTTTGACCTGGACTGAGTGTGAAGTAACCTCCCTCACTTCGTACGGTCCAGTCCACCTGGGTTCTAGCCACTTTCTCTTGTGGACTTTAACCCCACCCAGTCACCAATTTTTTTTACCTTCAGTGGTGGCGGATCTCCCGTCAGCTCCCCGTCTTGGACCTTGTGAATCTGTGTGGAGAGAGCTGCAGAAAGTTCCGTCAATTATCAGACATTACAATTTGTTGTACATCAAGGGCGGGCATATGACCTCCCTCCCTTGGTGGACCAGGCATGACTCTTCCAGCCATTATCTCATGAGGAGAGAGATGGGTGCCTGCACCTGGAGAGGCTCTCATGGCCATCAACGCCAGGGGCAGGGCTTCAACCCAAAACAACTTCAAACCTGCACATACATTTGATTGGCGCGTTTCACGAGGCTTTTGAGATTGTGGCCTGTACACTAACCCAAACTTGTGCACAATACCCAATCTTTCCTCCACCTGTCTCAGGTGTTGGTTACTGAAATGGGACCCGTTTGTCGGATCGGATTTGCCTTGGAACTCCATACCTTGGTATGAGTTCGGTTTGCAGCCACTTAATGACCGATTTTGCATCCTCCCTTGCTGTTGGTATTGCCTCGACCCATTTGGAAAACCTGTCTACCATTACCAAAAGGTTATTTTTGATTTTTTGATTATTATTATTTTTTTTATTTTTTTTTCCAGCGCTGAACGTGAATTCTTTGCACATCAGATATGCTGCAACTCCATGGTGGGTGTGGATTTCCAATGGATGGCACATTACCAGATGAGCTGTTTTTTCCAATAGCTTTTGCCACTGCAGCCACATACCTGGAGCATGTGGTTTGTCCTACTTCAATGTGGTCCAGTTTGGAGGAGTGATACATCAACACTCTTCTCTCCCCCTCTTGTTTCTGGAAAAGGATGGATGATGTAAATCCTTCTTTTTCAGAAACATCCAGATGGAACTTGTGTTTTTTAGTCAGGTGCTGTTAAGGCTGCTGCCACTGAGAGATCTGTTTTCAAGAGTGCAAAAGCCTTTGATGCTTCAGTAGTCCAGGTCAATGATGAGTRTAGGTTAGTGGTGGGCAGCTTCAGGGCCATGGGGCATATTCGTCAGACATGCCCTGGAAAGGGGGAGGTGATYGCTGATTTGGGTCTGGGTTTGGAGTGGAAGAAAACTGAATCAGCTCTCTGTCTTCTCTCTTCAAAGGGCCTGGTTGAGACCCACCACCCCGTCCTTGTGGGTAGGTTGGTAGAGACCCACCGTGTCCCTGTAGTGAGGCGGGGTTCGAACCCCCTCTACGTCCCTGTGTGTACGCTCTATCCCTTTCCTCCCTTTCTCGATGATCAGGCCTCTCTTCACACACGAGTTGCCCTTCTTGGATCCCCAAAGTCATGTTACCTTTTAGGTGTCTTTCATGCACCACAAACACCGGTGCCTGTACCACAGCAGGGGTCAGAAAAGGGTTTTGAGGGAGGTGGGTAAATGGATTTTGAAAATAGGGAGGTRGGTTATTTTCTCTCCCTGCTCTGTCTTTTATTCTCTGATCTAAGTATTCATTGAATTTGTGTTTGGGGACGGTGGTCGTGGCCATTTTGTAATAAGCTATGTCTGGGTCTATTCTATTTTTTATTTATTTTATTTTTCCCTTTTCCAACAATATTTCAGCTATATCCTTTTGGAACCATATATTAGTATATTCAAACGCTCCTAAAATAATTGGAATAAAGTTTTAGGAACTTTTTCCCAAAAGTTATTATTGTTTTTCACTTTTTCGATTAATTAAATACTTTGCCAAAGTATTTCGGCAATATCCTTTTGGAACAAATAGTAGTAAATTCAAGCGTTTCTAGAATAATTATTTAATTAATTCTAGGACTCATTTTTCTCAAAAAATATTATTATCACATATTCAACTAATTAATTAAATACTTTCCCAAAGTATTTCAAACGTGTCCTTTTGGGCAATATATTAGTATATCCTAGCGCTTCTAGAATAATTATCAAATGATTTCTAGTCCTTAAGGCAAACCCAGCAGCACGAGAGGGAAAAAATCAAGTCAACTTATCAGCACAATAGCTTCACAACAGCCTACACATTTTGACTCGGCGGTCACTTTCAACACAGCCTCAATTTAGCATATCCCTAATTAGTAGCAATCGGTCTCGTGGAACGTTCAATCACTCACATTGATTTGGCGAGTTCGGGTTTAATTCCTATACACCTAGTTCAAGCAATAACTTCTTACCAACGCTCCTAATCGAAAATTAGTTATCGACTAGTCTCGGTTCTGCTCATGCAACTTATTTCATCAATTCCTCACTGGTACATCAGACTACTTGGAATACATTAAGAAATACACGCATAGACTTCTGTCTACTGGAATGCCAACTCCAGTAGGCTCAGGTTCGCTATTACCAACTTGATCACACAATATCACATTTCATCATTTCACATCATTTCATCAATTCCTCACTGGTACATCAGACTACTTGGAATACATTTCAGACAAAATTCATTTAATTCCTCACTGTTTATCAGACTACTTGGAATACATTCAGACAAAATGCATTTAATTCCTCACTGTTTATCAGACTACTTGGAATACATTCAGACAAATTATTTAATTCCTCACTGTTTTATCAGACTACTTGGAATACATTCGACAAAATCCATTTAATTCCTCACTGTTTATCAGACTACTTGAATGGGATTTTTAACGCAGATATCCTTACACCATGACTTTGTTTTAACGGTTTTTTTTAAACAAATTTAAACAGAAATTCATACTCACGCCCAGTCACTGATCTTAATTTAGATATTGGCTATAATACAATATACAGATTTTGATTAAACAGGCTCTGCTTACCTTATAGTTTCGAGCTCTTTGATCAGTTCCTGGGTGAGTTGAATC
>NW_019952228.1:0-4108 GCF_002910315.2 Salvelinus sp. IW2-2015
ACCCCTCCCCCACAGGTCCTGGAACAGTCCGACCACTCAAACCATCCTGACCACTGACCGTTGACAGCTCTCGGACCGTGGTCACCATACTTCACACACTGGCCTCGCCGACACCACTGTTGAAAGAGGAGAGAGAGGTTGAGAGAGAGAGCAAGAAAGAGAAAGAGAGAAAGAGAGAGCGAGAGAGCGAGAGAGCGAGAGAGAGAGAGAGAGAGAGAGAGAGAGAGAGAGAGAGAGAGATGAGGGTGGGGTGGAGAGAAAAAATGAAAATGTTGAGTTAGTATCGGTGGTAGGATCTTTGGCTTGCCCCAGTGCTGAGGTTCCTGGTTTGGGTGAATGCCCAGCACCACACCTGGAGACCTAGGCCTATCTGAGCCAAACCACACACTCATACACATCACCACCTTTCTTTCTCTCCCAATATCATCTTTCACTGTGGAAAAAGAATAGGAGCCTTGTGTCCTTATGGGACATTTAACAATGCACAAAACGCTCCTGCAGGTGTGTGCATATGTGGATTTGTGAGTGAACCTGTCTTTTGTGCTTGGGCCTTGGGCATTTGTGTACGCGTCCCTGTGTGTTTTTACGTCTGTGTGTGTTTGAAAGTGTGTTACGCTGAATGATAATGTTAGAGGGGAAATCCCTGTCTCCTCCTATCCCGTTCACGATGGGCAACATTGCCATGGAAACAGATGGTACACTTACCATGTCAGTCCCACAGCTGGTGCCCTCGGCAGCGGGCATGAACTTGGTCTCACACCGGTGACCTGTCCTGTGGCACCACAGTGACTTACAGATGTCCTGCCGAGTGACCAGACACACCAAACAGTGAGTCCAGCATCTGCCTCCCCTCAACAGAACACCACCACTACAACACAAACACCCCACTGCCATGGTTACAAGCAATAACCCCCCCATTTCCAAAAAACCTGTCAAAACCAATCATTGTATTCCCTGAAACACGCTATTCATGTATCTTTTATTTCTTCCCACAATGCAGTATGTATGGAGAGATGAGGCATTGGGAGCCAGGCAGTGGACCTGTGCCACGCTGGCTTGCCGCCCGATTGCATCTGGCAGACAGCTAGCGAGACCGGGGTTGTGAGAGAGCTGGTCCCCCCGTGCTAATCTAGCTCTGCAGCAGACTGACTGGGCTAGTGTGCCACGGCCAGCCGTAAGAGCAGAGCACGCGGCTAATTAGCTCTCCTCTGCACCGTGCGAAACGACCGCAGAATCCCAACAGGGGGAAGAAACACAGGGAGGCAAACATCCCAAATCCTTGTTAATTAAGATGTAGAGTCACCTACATCGAGGTTCAGGAGACGGGTTCAAACTTAAGGCTGGGGTTCAGGAGAACACAAAAGGTTGTATGGGGGCTATACAATGGCTCAGGCTATACCATGAGCACTAATCCTACAGATGGACTGGTGTGGATGTTGATTTCCCACACACAACCTCCTTTTCTTGACCCGTTCCTTATTCATGCTGGATTTGCATGTCAATGCATGTCTTGTTGAATGTAGTATAGTGGAAGGTTAAAGAGGCCCATTCCCTTAGGATTGTGTTCAAGTTTGTTGGACCCGTTTTGAATACTGTAATTGGAGGTTAAATACGGCTGTTTTGAACATATAATGGTTTGTCCCACAAAGATCATGCAAATGAGACAATACTGGGTTAAACCCTACCTATGTTTCCCAGTAGCACACTTGTCAAACAGTTTCGTGCAACCCACTAACGAATGTGCCTTTCAGTGTCAGGTACCTTGACAAAGTCCAGGTTGCACAGTTTAGCCTTGGAGCCAAACTGCCACTTGCACTGTGTGTCAGCATCATAAAGCTGGCCTGGGAGCTTCTCTGGGTATTTATACTGCCCAATCTGCCTGGGCTCATCCACCAGACACGATGCTTGAGCTGTTCTGTGGAGTAAAACCAAGAAACACTGAACAGGACAGGGACCTATCATTAAAGACTAATAAACACAAACAGGTGCATGAGAACCACACTACATCATCACATGCACGGCAGCCATATCAGAGGTCAATTTATAAGGCTTACCCAAGGAAGCGGCTGAGGTATTGGCGACTGCAGGCAGACCAGGAGAAGACCCCGTTGTTTCCTGCCAGGGTTGGAGACATGATGTTTCCTTCTGCTTTCCGACAAGGATTCCCCTCTCCATCATGGATCATCCCAAAACTGCCATAGAGACAGATCATTAAGAAGGAGAGAGAGAGAGCGAGAGAGAGAGAGACGGAGCGAGAGAGAGAGAGAGAGAAAAAGAGAAAGAGAAAGAGAGACTGTTAATGTCCAACCTCAGGTCAGACCTCAACTGGTCAGGTTGGAACTCTTACCCTAGTAACCTTAAAACATTTTAGTTCTATAAAACTCGTTAAGCTCCATGGAGTGTGGTGGGTCACACGTTTCTAACATAGCCTCACGCTTGGTTTAGAAACATATGCGTTATAAACAGGCATGTGTTGATATAGCATTAAAAATGCTTAGGCCTACCCTCCTACAGTACAGTACATAGCTGAGGTTCACTAGTCTGTAAAAGACGACGTCATCTATTTAGAAATGACATCTCCTCAATTTGTCAGTGATTAATGGTGTTTGGCCTGGAAGTGGTTTTCATCTCAACAATGTGCAAATTCTGGGAATGATTCCTATTCATTTGACCAAAGTGATTAAGCCATTGAAATTGACAGGAATTCTGACATGTTACCAGCTCGGCGTATCGAAGGAGCAGGATCTTTCCAGTTTATGTTGAGAGAGTGCCAAGCAGACAAAGGGCTTTACCGTAATAATTCAAATCTCAAATGTCAAGTATAAACAGCCTCGTATCTCGATGGAAACGTGTAAACACAAACAGAGCATACCCATCGCCTGTGGCACTTTATATGGTTTCACACATTGTCATGGAGCAAAGTAAATGCTTTGCTAGCGTAATGCTATTGTTTCGGTCGACATTTTTCTGCTTTAAATGGACTCATCCTTCTTTGATGTAGCACTGTAAATTAAAGCCATCCCATTGCTACTAAGCACGGCTTTCGATAACAAGAAAGCTTTGCATTTGTTACGACTAATGTCGCACGAATACACTGTTATATAGTAACAAGTTCATCACCTGTACTAGGTGTTCTCCCGTTGTCCTAAAATATATGGCGGTCTATTCTGCTCCATGTGAAGGTAAAGCTAATGGCTAGTGCTAATAGTGAAGGGCATTGATGGACTTACTTGTGGCCCGATTCATGAGCGATGGTGAAAGCTAAGCCCAGTCCTGTGTCTTCATTAATCGTACAGCTCCGGTATTTACTACACATTCCACTTATAGGAGCAAAACCTGCAGAGATAAGCAGAGGAAGAGGGAGAAGGAGAGGAGGACAGGTGTAAAGTTAAAGAGTCTTGTCAGGGAGATATCGGGCTCAAATATGTATTCATACAAAGCTACTATGTCTATCTACAAAAACCATCAGACAACATAACTGTTCTGGGAGAAGGAAGGCCGTAGGCAGTGTTACAAGACAAACTTATTTTCAATACAGGCATTACTATTGCCAACCTAAAAAATGCAAATCCTGCTATTAGAGGGAGCAAAGACTGCTGTTACATGGCAATAAAGGCAGTCTTTACAGTTTAAATGGTCCACGGAGAGCATGAACGCTATGGATTGTAGCATGAAAGCTGTGGGTTGTGTTACAAAGAGCATATTTAAATCAAAGCCTCGCTTGCTCCTCACACTGTACGTCCCAAAGTGCATACTTGTGGTTTAGGGCCGTTGAGATGAATTAATTATAGTTGGCTGATGCTTCAGTTTTAACTGATCTGACAATGCTGCCAATCGTTCACACTAGTGAAGAGAAGAAGAGAACAGGATGGGTGTAAGATGTGTGTGGGTGGGTGCACGTGTGTGGGTGTGAGTGCGTGCGTGCATGTATGCATGGCCATACTTGTGTGTGTGAGTGAGTTTTGACAAGGGTGTATTTAGTGCAGGTGAAATCCCCTGCCGGAGGGAGTCCAGGCAGAGCATGCAGGATCCCGCCCACCCTGGAAGTGACCCCATGACCTCTGGTGCTGTCTAATCCCCCAGCAGCACCATGACTAAGGGCTCTAAT
>NW_019952229.1:0-4103 GCF_002910315.2 Salvelinus sp. IW2-2015
ATCAGAGATTGAGATGGAGAGGATAGAATCAGAGATGGAGAGGATAGAATCAGAGATGGAGAGGTTAGAATCAGAGATGGGAGAGGATAGAATCAGAGATGGAGAGATAAGAATCGAGAAAGAGAGATGGGAGGTAGAATCAGAGATGGAGAGGATAGAATCAGAGATGGAGAGGATAGAATCAGAGATGGAGAGGTTAAGAATCAGAGATTAGAATCAGAGAGAAGGTAGAATCAGAATGGAGAGGTTAGAATCAGAGATGGAGAGGATAGAATCAGAGATGGAGAGGATAGATATGAGAGATGGAGAGGTGTAGAATGAGAGATCGAGATGGAGAAGGATAGAGGTCAGAGATGGAGAGGATCAGAATGCAGAAGATGGAGAGGTTAGATCAGAGATGAGATGGAGAGGATAGAATCAGAGATGTGAGAGGATAGAATCAGAGATGGAGAGGTAGATAAGAATCAGAGATGGAGAGGTTAGAATCAGAGGATGGAGAGGATAGAATCAGAGATGGAGAGGATAGATCAGAGATGGAGAGAGATAGAATCAGAGATGGAGAGTTGAATAGATGCGAGATAGAGATGGAGAGGATTAGAATCAGAGATGGAGAGGATAGAATCAGAGATGGAGAGGATAGAATCAGAATGAGAGGAGATTAGGAGATGGAGGGTAAATCAGAGATGAGATGGAGAGGATAGAATCAGAGATGAAAGATGAATCAGAGATGGAGGTAGAATCAGAGATGGAGAGGATAGATCAGAGATGGAGGGATAGAATCAGAGATGGAGGAGGATAGAATCAGAGTGGAGAGGTTAGATCAGAGACGGAGAGGATAGAATCAGAGATGGAGGATAGATCAGAGATGGAGAGGAGTGAGGAATCAGAGATGGAGAGGGATAGAATCAGAGATGGAGAGGTTAGAATCAGAGATGAGATGGAGAGGATAGAATCAGAGATGAGATGAGAGAGATAGAATAGAGAGATGGAGAGGTTAGAATCAGAGATGAGAAGAGGATAGAATCAGAGATGGAGAGTAGAATAGGTTAGAATCAGAGATGGAGAGGATAGAATCAGAGATGGAGAGGATAGAATCAGAGATGGAGAGGTTAGAATCAGAGATGGAGAGGATAGAATCAGAGATGGAGAGGATAGAATCAGAGATGGAGAGTTAGAACAGAGATGAGAGAGGATAGAATAGAGAGATGGAGAGGATAGAATCAGAGATGAGGAGGTTAGAATCAGAGATGGAGAGGATAGAATCAGAGATGGAGAGGATAGAATCAGAGATGGAGAGGATAGAATCAGAGATGGAGAGGATAGAATCAGAGATGGAGAAGGATAGATCAGAGATGGAGAGGTTGAATCTAGAGATGGAGAGGATAGAATCAGAGATGGAGAGAGGTTAGAATCAGAGATGGAGAGGATAGAATTCAGAGATGGAGAGGATAGATTAGAGATGGAGAGGTTAGAATCAGAGATGAGATGGAGAGGATAGAATCAGAAGATGGAGAGGATAGAATAGAGATGGAGAGGTTAGAATCAGAGATGAGATGGAGAGGATAGAATCAGAGATGAGAGGATAGAATCAGAGATGGAGAGGATAGAATCAGAGATGGAGAGGTTAGAATCAGAGATGGAGAGGATAGAATCAGAGAGAGTGGAGAGGATAGAATCAGAGATGGAGAGGATAGAATCAGAGATGGAGAGGATAAGAATCAGAGATGGAGAGGTTAGATCAGAGATGGAGAGGATAGAATCAGAGATGAAGAGGGTTAGAATCAGAGATGGAGGAGGATAAAATCCAGAGATGAGATGGAGAGGATGAATCAGAGATGAGATGGAGAGGATAGAATCCAGAGATGAGATGGAGAGATAGAATCAGAGATGAGATGGAGAGGATAGAAATCAGAGATGAAGATGAGAGGATAGAATCAGGATGAAGCGGATGAGATCAGAGATGAAGAGATAGAATCAAGAGATGAAGAGGATAGATTAGAGTGGAGAGGATAGAATCAGAGATGGAGACGATAGAATCAGAGATGGAGAGGATAGAATCAGAGATGGAGAGGTTAAGAATCAGAGATGAGATGGAGAGGTTAGTACGTAGAGAAAGAAGAGAAAGAGTTGAAGGGAGTGAGACGGCAACGGACAAGACTGCAGATAGAGAGGCTGAACAGTGGGGGATGAAGGTTGAGAGGAAGTTCTTTAAATATGAAAAATTGTGAGATGCAACTCTATGAATAAAATATACAAAGTGAGAAAGACGATGATGGAGAATGAAAGGAGGAAGATGAATGAGGTTATGGCAGAGAATAAGAATAAAGAATAAAGAGAGGAGAGAGAGATGAAGAGCCTGAAGGAGGAGAGGAGGAAGATAAGAGAGCGTAGTAAGAAAGCGACAGAGGAGAGAGTGCGCGTTGAGAGAGAGAGAGAGGAGAGAGAGATGAGAGAAGGAGAGAGAGAGGAGAGAGAGAGACATGCATTAGGAGGACAGTTGTGGGACACAGTGTGATACAGAGACAAAAGGAGAGAGGAAGAGAAAGTGGAGAAAACGCGATGGAGGATGACCCCAGAGAGAGGATGACCCCAGATGAGGAGGATGAGCCCCAGGGGAGGATGACCCCATGAGAGAGGATGACCCCAGAGAGAGGATGACCCCAGAGAGAGGATGACCCCAGGGAGATGTAGAATGAGAGCAGAAGACATGCATTTGAGAGAGACCAGTAGTATCCCTCAGAAGGAGATGAGGCCGGTTCATATCCATGCAGGTGTGATCATGCATGGTGAGACGTGTGACATCACAGAGGAAGAAGGTGAGACAGTATCTGCCTCCCAAAATGGCACCCCTTGCCCTACATAGTGCACTACTTTTGACCAGAGCAAAAAGAGTGCACTATATCAGAAATAGGGTGCTATTTGGGACTGAGATATTGTAGCTGGAATGGTAACGCCACAGGCCCATAAAGACYTTTCAGACTTGTKTTTTTAGTTGGWGACCAATTCTTCTAATCATCKCATTACCATGGCAATGAACAGAAACAGACAGGAAATCACTAAGTGACTGGCCTACCAGGGAATAGGTTTCTACTTAATTAAACAGTCATCTCTGACACTCAGAAATAAAACCACGTGCATCTGTCCACGAGTGATTACTTGCATAGTAAACATGGSTAGTTATTGATCAGTTTGATGTGTAGGATTTATAAAGTGATATCTGCTTCCCTCTTGTGGTCGAAAAAGGTAATTGCAGTCAACAGGAAGCACCACCAGAGTGGCTGAACTGGGCCAAGACTAWGCAAGGAGTTGCTGAGACCACCGCAGTCACACAACTAAATACATCAGGCTGCTTTGTAATASTGTCCAGGTAGTTATTGAAAACTGAGTAGCAGTATATGTTAGTTAGAGTTGGAAGAATTAATGAAAGTGTTATTCCATCTGTGAGTTGAAGTTTAAGCACAGCTGGGTCATGCAGCAAGACAATGATCCAAAACACACAATCAAGTCCACATGAAAATGGCTAAAGAAGCGACACATTTGAAGTTTTGGAACGACCTTGTCAAAGTCCAGACCTGATCCCAACTGAGACGTTGTGGCAGAACTTGAAACGAGCAGTTCATGCTTGAAAACCAACAACTGTCGCTGAGTTACAGCAGTTCTGCCTGGAAGAGTGGGCCAACATTCATCCACAGCGATGTGGGAGACTGATCAACAACTACAGGAAGTGTTTGGTTGCGGTCACTGCAGATAAAGGTAGAACAACCAGTCACTGCAGATAAAGGTAGAACAACCAGTTACTGCAGATAAAGGTAGAACAACCAGTTACTGCAGATAAAGGTAGAACAACCAGTGACTGCAGATAAAGGTAGAACAACCAGTTACTGCAGATAAAGGTAGAACAACCAGTTACTGCAGATAAAGGTAGAACAACCAGTTACTGCAGATAAAGGTAGAACAACCAGTTACAGCAGATAAAGGTAGAACAACCAGTTACTGCAGATAAAGGTAGAACAACCAGTTACTGCAGATAAAGGTAGAACAACCAGTCACTGCAGATAAAGGTAGAACAACCAGTTACTGCAGATAAAGGTAGAACAACCAGT
>NW_019952229.1:8853-12391 GCF_002910315.2 Salvelinus sp. IW2-2015
GAAATGAAGGAGAATAAACTAAATATTGCGGGCAGAAGGCATGAAACTCACTCACATCTTTAAGAAAAATGTTTGTCCCTTAATTAGATAAAGATGAAAAAAGATGGTCGCGTTTCAATCACAACTACCTTTATCAGACATCAAGCCATGACCAATACCTATCAAATAAAAATTCATTGGATAAAAGTAGTGTTTACTTTGGTTTTAGGATATATAACTGTTCTCTACAGGAGAGACCAACCATTTAGTTGACTACAATACTTCAGCAAACATCAAAGCCAGGTTCCCTACACTAAAGCAAACAGCATAGTTAGAGAGCAGCAGACGGTCTATGGCTGACACAGTCATGTTAAAGAGAGCAGCAGACGGTCTATGGCTGACAGTCATGTTAGAGCACAGCAGACAGTCTACTGTGTAACGAAACTCTAATTCTTCCTCCTCCTCGGACGAGGAGAGGAGAGAGGGATCGGAAGACCCATTGCAGCGAGGTATGATGACATATTATCTTTTATTAACAAGACGAAACTAAACCCGAAGAACACTTGATAATTTACAAAACAACAAAAACGACGTAGACAGACCATGAACGAGAGAACTTACATAAAACATGAAGAACGCACGAACAGGAACAGACTACATATACTACGACACGAAACAGTCCCGTGTGGTGCGAACATCACTGACACGGAAGACAACCACCCACACAAACAACAAGTGTGAAACAGCCAACCTATATATGGTTCTCAATCAGAGGAAAAGTCAAACACCTGTCTCTGATTGAGAAACCATATAAGGCTATTACAAGTGACCTAAACAAGAAAACACAAACATAGAATGCCCACCCCAACTCACGCCACTGACCAACCTAAACACATAACAAAATAACATAAAACAGGTCAGGACGTGACACTATGGCTGACACAGTCATGTAAAAGAGCGCGGCAGCACGATCTATGGTGACACAGTTATGTTAAAGAGAGCAGCAAATGGTCTATTTGCTAACACAGTTATGTTAACGAATGCAGCAGACGGTCTATGGCTATGTTCAAGAGCGCAGCAGATGGTCTATGGCTGACACAGTTAATGTTAAAAGCGCAGAAGATGGTCTATGGCTGACACTCTATGACGCTCTAATAGCCACGAAACTAATAGATCTGTTTGGATGTGTCCACAGCTTGGGATTAGTAAAAATACATGAATGTCTAATTGGGGACAGCTGTGTGAATGACCAGACTAGACTTTCCAACAGCTGGGAGGTGAATCCTAATCCTCGTTATCACAGCCGCAATTGACCGTTACCCTGTCGGGTGTTGTGTGTCTGTGTGTGTTGGGAAAGTTGAAGGGGATGTGAACCCATCCATTCTTCCATACCTTTAGCCAGCAGGGGGTCTTCCATACCTTTTAGCCAGCAGGGGGTCTTCCATACCTTTTAGCCAGCAGGGGTCTTCCCTACCTTTAGCCAGCAGGGGGGAGAGGAGAGGGATGTCGATGGAGATGTGATTCACTCCAGGAATTTCCTCTGAGCTCTCTGTGGTGGTCTGGAATCCTCCCTCTGAGGCTCTCTGTGATGGTCTGTGGACTCTCCTCTGAGGCTCTCTGTGGTGGTCTGGAATCTCCTCTGAGGCTCTCTGTGGTGGTCTGGGAATCTCCCTCGAGCTCTCTGTGATGGTCTGGACTCTCCCTCTGAGGCTCTCTGTGATGGTCTGGCACTTCCGGCTACTGAGGCCTACTCTCCCTCTGAGGCTATCTGTGATGGTCTGGACTCTCCCTCTGAGGCTCTCTGTGGTGGTCTGGACTCTCCCTCTGAGGCTCTCTGTGATGGTCTGGACTCTCCCTCTGAGGCTCTCTGTGATGGTTTGGACTCTCCCTCTGAGGCTTCTGTGATGGTCTGGACTCTCCCTCTGAGGCTTACATTCTTCGTCTATGAACCGTGCTGGGATCTCAGAGGCTACACAAACCTAGTCATCTGACGAGGGTGGTGAGGCATGAAAGACCTTGTTAGAAAAGCATTCCTAATGGAATAACTGTTATAAGTACAATGTGTTGTAATAAGTTTACACCTGAACATTCCTATTAAATCACCATGAAATATTGTTTGGGCAACACAAAATTGGAACCTCTACTAGCATGCTATTAGCTAAACAAAACCACAGATCCATTACTAATTAGCTAAAACAAAAACGTCAAGATCATTCTATTAGCTAAACAAAAACAACAGATCATTCTATTAGCTAAACAAAAACAACAGATCATTCTATTAGCTAAACAAAAACACAGATCATTCTATTAGCTAAACAAAAACAACAGATCATTCTATTAGCTAAACAAAAACAACAGATCATTCTATTAGCTAAACAAAACCACAGATCATTCTATTAGCTAAACAAAACCACAGATCATTCTATTAGCTAAACAATACAACAGATCATTCTATTAGCTAAACAAAAACGTCAGATCATTCTATTAGCTAAAAAAAAACGTCAGATCATTCTATTAGCTAAAAAAAAACGTCAGATCATTCTATTAGCTAAACAAAAACAACAGATCATTCTATTAGCTAAACAAAAACAACAGATCCTTCTATTAGCTAAACAAAAACAACAGATCATTCTGAACAAAAATATAAACGCACCGTGCAACAATTTCAATGATTTTACTGAGTTACAGTTCAGGAAATCAGTCAATTGAAATAAATGAATTAGGTCCTAAACTATGGATTTCACATGACAGGGCAGGGGCAGCTTGCCCAGCCAATCAGAATCAGTTTTTCCCCACAAAATAGCTTTATTATAGATAGAAATACCCCTCAGTCTCATCAGCTGTCCGGGTGGCTGGTCTCAGACGGTCCCGCAGGTGATTAAGACGGATGTGGAGGTCGTGGGTCTGACGTGGTTACACGTGGTCTGCGGTTGTGAGGCCAGTTGGACGTACTGCCATATTCGCTAAACGACATTGGAGGCAGCTTATGGTAGAGAAATGAAAATTCAATTTTCTGGCAAAAGCTCTGGTAGACATTCCTGCAGTCAGCATGTCAATTGCACGCTTCATCAAAACTTGAGACATCTGTGGCATTGTGTTGTGTGACAAAACTGCACATTTTAGAGTGGCCTTTTGTTGTCCCCAGCACAAGCTTCTTGATATAACACACCTGTTAGGTGGATGGATTATCTTGGCAGAGGAGAAATGTTTGCTAACAGGGATGTAAACAAATTTGTGCACAAAATTAGAGAAATAAGCTTTTTGTGTATATGGAACATTTCTGGGATCTTTTATTTCAGTTCATAAAACATGGGGCGAACACTTTACATGTTGTGTTTATATTTTTGTTCAGTATTTTAGCTAAACAAAAACGACAGATCATTCTGTTAGCTAAACAAAAACGATAGATCATTCTGTTAGCTAAACAAAAACAACAGATCATTCTATTAGCTAAACAAAAACGTCAGATCATTCTATTAGCTAAACAAAAACAACAGATCATTCTATTAGCTAAACAAAACCACCGATCATTCTATTAGCTAAACAAAAACAACAGATC
>NW_019952230.1:0-4102 GCF_002910315.2 Salvelinus sp. IW2-2015
TAAAGCACAAGATATCTGATTGCATAGGAATTGTATTATTCAATGCGGCAACAGCGGGCGTGTTTGATTGTCCATTTCACCAGCACTGCATAAAACATGATTCCTAGGAGAAAGGAAATATGAGATTCTGAATAAATATGGTAGAAGCATAGGTAAAAGAGTGAGAGTAATGGTGACGTCACARGAACAGCTTATGTGTATTTGTGTAAAGGGAAACGAATGTCTGCAATGGTCAACTTGGTGATAGTTGGTTTTAATATGGCTGGTACCAACAACATCTGTGAGTACTGCTATGCGTGTCTGTTAGGCTCCATTTTAAAGGGAGGAATGAGAGGCTGAAACTATGTGTGGTGGTACCTTTGCCTGCAGGACTGTCTAATGTTGCTTTCTGTGGAAGTCAGTCTCACTGTTGTTTATAGGCTCTGTCTTAACTGGGGAGGAGAGGAGAGAGATGAGAGGGACAGAGTTCTGAATATAACTGCAGAACTGCGTGTGTGTGTGTGTTACATGAAAAACAGCAACAAAATAGTGCAAATTATATACTGTAGTAGTAAAGGAAACTGTATCACCTTTAAATAGAAGTCTACTGGACTAATGGAGCTGCGGATGAGACAAAGAATCAGAAACATTATTTTATTATAGCTATGATATAGGCCTAATACAAATATTCAACATATTCAATACAAAAACTCTTTCAAAAGCTTAAACATGAAAACATAGTGTTCTAAAATGTGTATAACAATTGTATATTGACTGGTAGGCCTACATTCGGATTAATATTATTTAAGGATAAGAAAAGGGCATAAAATGCTTGTGCTTTTTTTGCTCTAAAGCCCTTAAACGCCACACCTCGTTGTAGAGTAGGCTATGACTTTCCAGACAGAGGAAAACAGTGCTTTTGAGTTTACTCTATTTGGAGTTGTATCYGATCGCAGACTGAGCGAAGGCGGAAGGGAGGGGGGGTATTTAAACTAGTCACAAATAAATGTCTTGCCAAACGCCTGCGCCGTGCGTCCTGACAAAGTACCCACGCCAAGATGGGTAGGCCTACTCACATAACGCAAAGGARTAKACTTTGGATAGGTTATTTCGTTTTATTTGCAGTTACTGATGTTTCGGGTAAGTTTGAACTATGTGATGTAAATGTGCTACTTCTAGCGGTGTGCCGTTGCTGCATCTTGAACAGCGGTGTAATAATTCATAATTGTTGAGAGAGGGCGCAAAACGCAGTTCAGACAGGGAAATAGACTACAGCTAGAAATACAAGTTAGACACTGTAGTTTCTAAATGGTCGCATGGAATGGTAATATCGTTACAAATAAGGACATTTAATAGATGCAGTATCATCATTTWMGCTTTTATTATAGAAAATCATTATCTTTTTTATTAAACTAAATTAATCATAACTGGATAAATGGATTTTAAAAAATTTACTCCAAACTCGTTTTGTTGTAACCTGCCTAAATCTGTCCACGTAGCTCTCCGTGCTCTCCAAAGACTGTTTGAGACTGGCCTCTAGTTTCCATCTTTCCCCTTATGACCCCTTACCACCTGATGAGATGACAAAGGGGAATTATAGGCTTAGCATTCTGCTAGTAAGAGGACCATGTTAATGGTGTGTGTGTGAGTGTGAGTGTGAGTGTGTGTGTGTGAGTGTGTGTGTGTGTGTGTACATGCGAGTCTGTGTGCAGGTGTGCCCCATTACTTGAGGTTCAATAAGCATGTCAAAAGTGATTCGATTGATTGACAAGAATAATCACTATTTATTAAAAAGGTGACTTAAGTCATAAACACACATTGTACACACCAAATTACTGTAGGCTATCTACACCCTTACAAAAAAGTCTTACAGGAATCCTGCATGAAAAATCCTACAGGATTCCTGCAGGATATATATTCTGCAGGATTCTTGTAGGATTTTCGGGACCAGTTTCCTGTAGGAATCATGCAGGAAGTCCTTCAAGAAAACAATCCTGCAAGAATCCTGCAGATAGTCATTTTCCTGAAGGACAACCAGCAGGAATTGTCCTACAGCAAAAATGGCCCCAAAATCCTTTTGGATATCCTGTAGCTAAGATTCCTGAAGGTAATTCAAACATATTTTCAGGGACATTGTACTGTAGGACAACCTGTGGGATCCCTTCCTCATCCTTTACAATAATGGACATAAAGCACAAGATATCTGATTGCATAGGAATTGTATTATTCAATGCGGCAACAGCGGGCGTGTTTGATTGTCCATTTCACCAGCACTGCATAAAATTTAAGTGCAGTCCCAATTCCATTGCCATTGCCCACTTAAATACACTACATGTTACATACACGATTCTGGCTCGGGCCTCAATTATCTCTTGATGTCAAGTCATTCAGAGATTGATTACAACATGTCCAAACAGGATACTCTGCGTGCTCACAAAGACTGTTGTTACTTATCTGAGCTTAAAGCCTAAGGCCATTAGCTCAGGGGAGCTAGCCCCCCACTTAAGCATTAGAAACCACCCGCAGGTCCAAACCAGAGATCCAAGTGACACGAAAGAGAGAAGCAAAGAAGAAACAACAAACCACCTTGATTCTATAGCCGGGCTTTCCCAAGAATTTCACATTTACGCATGTCAGATACATCAGATGATACAAAACATGTCCAAACGAGTATCGATCTGCGATGCCACACAAGACTGTGTGTAGCTTTCTGAGCTAAGCTTAGGCACTTAGCTCAGGGGACTAGCGGCCCATCCTTTAGGTTCATAAGCAACCACCTCTGTTACCAGATCAGTATCCCTCAGAAAGGAAGAATGAAGAGAGATATCAGGAGAATTTTAAACCCACCTCTTGAGGACACCACGCACAAGTAAGGATGTATCAACAACGCACTGCTTACATGTGCTGCCTCGGAGTACAGATGTTGGGAACCCGTAAATACAGTAGAGTCACGCATCACCAAACGCTACTAAACAGCATGAGTACACACATGCACATCATACCCACACGTGCACCCAATATGCATATGTATAATAAGGCAATCGTACATATATAAATGTGCAAAGGGCACACACAAACAAAAAGTCCTAACAGAATCGCAGAATTTTCTACCCTTTGTGAAGGTGTCTGCCAGGGAAATCCTGTACGATTGACAAAACCCCCGATGCTCCTCAGACTCCTGGCAAGAGTATGACGTCCTTCTGAAATGTTGAAATTCTTGCCAGGACATGACAATTCCTCGCAAGATAAGAATCTGTATCATCTGTGATCTGTTGGGCAGTATGCAAATTGGAGGTGTCTAGGTTTCTGGATAATGTGTTGATGTGAGCCATGGGACCAAGCCTTTCAAGCACTTCATGCTACAGCGTGAAGATCTACGGATTCAGTAGGTCAATTTAGGCGGTTACCTTTAGTGTCTTGGGCACAGTCACTATGTGGTCTGCATAAATATGTGTGGTATTACAGACCCGGACAGGGAATGTTGAAGAAATGTCAGTGAAGACATTTGCCATTGGCTCAGCCCATGCCTTGCAGTAACACTCCTGGTAATCCGTCTGGACCTGCGGCCTTGTCGGGACTGTTGAACCCTGTTAAAGGTCTTACCTTCACATCGGCTGCAGACGATGATCCACCAAGTCTTGCCGGAGGCAGCTGGGCTTCTCAGCATGGTTTTCAGTTTATTTGCCTCGAAGCAAGCATTAGAAGTAAGTTTAGCTCTGTCTGGTAGGCTTTTTGTATCACTGGGCAGCTCCGGCCTGTGCTTCCTTTGTAGTCGGTAATGGTTGCAGCCACTACCACCATCCGACGAGGCATCAGAACCGGGTGTAGTAACTATTTCGATCTTATTCGTATTGACACTTTGCCTGTTTGATGGTTCACCGGAGGCAAAAGCGGGATTTCTTATAAGCTTCCGGGTGAGTCCTGCCTCCTTTGAAAGCGGCAGCTCAACCTTTAAGCTCATGTTGCCTGTAATTCCATGGCTTTGGTGGGTATGTACGTACGGTTACTTGGGGACACGTCATTGATGCACTTATTGATTAAGCCAATGACTGACTCACTCTTTTACCTATGCTTCTACCATATTTATTCAGAATCTCATATTTTCTTTCTCCTAGGAATCATA
>NW_019952231.1:0-4102 GCF_002910315.2 Salvelinus sp. IW2-2015
AAAGCAGAGAGAATTCCTAATACAGGCCAGGTCTATTAGTCAATACAGCCAGGTCTATTATAATAGAGACCGGTTAACTATGAATACATACCCCGGTCTATTCTTAATCATGCTAGGGTACTATTTAGATACAAGGCCAGGTCTATAATAATACACGGCCATTTCTCAGAATAATGCATGTCTTACAATGCAGCGCCAGGTCTATCAGGCCAAGGTCATTATACATACAGCACCCAGGTATATTATATTACATGCAGTGTTTTACTTATATACCATAGGCAATGTCTGATAAGAACACAGCCAGGTCTACTGCAGGTATATAACTTCCACTAATACGCGCAGTCTCTAGCAGGCCATGTCTATCTTATACATCACCAGGGTACAGGCTCTCGCACAGGCCCAGGTCTATCTCATACCATATACGGGGCTCAGGTCTAATATAACTCCACGACCAGCGCTCCTAATGTATACTTTAGATCCAGCTTTTACTTCTTCCTACACGACCATGTCTACTCTGTATACAGGCCAGTCTACAGGCCAGTATTTATAACAGGCCCAGGTCTATTATAATACAGACATGTCTATTGTAATACAGGGCCAGGTCTACAGCCAGATGGTAGTTCTATCAATTTACCATAACAGCGCCCAGGTCTATTATACATACAGACAGGTATCACCTAAGTACAAGAGGTCTAATTATCAATACAGAACCCAGCATAATATATAATACCACGGCCAGGTCACTTATAGATACACGATCTAAGTGTCTATTATATACAGGCCAGGTCATATAGATACACGGTCAGTTTTGTTAAAATACAGAGCCATGGTCTATTAAAATACAGAGCAGAGTTATTATAATGACAGACAAGGCTATTATAATAGATGGAAGGCTGTATCAGCATCGACAGGTCTAGGCGTATAATACAGACGATGTCAGCGTCAGAATATACGGACAGGCCAGGTCTACAAGGACAGTTCTATTCTAATACTACGCCTCATGCTATTATAATACGGCCAAGGTATATGATAATAACCCAGGTATACAGGCCAGGTCTATTATAAATACAGACAGGTCTATTTAATACAGACCGAGGTCTATTTTAACATCGCTGTGAGGGTCTATAATGACAGTCAGAGTGTGATTATGAGCATACCACGAGCAGGTCTACTTATAATACAGGACAGGGTAAAGATAATACAGATCAGGTCTATTATAATACAGAACAGTTATTTAATACAGGCCATGTTTATTATAATACAGGCCAGGTCTACAGGCCAGGTCTATTATATTACAGGCCAGGTCTATTATAATACCGACCAGGTCTATTATAATACAGACCAGGTCTATTATAATACCGACCAGGTCTATTATAATACAGGCCATGTTTATTATAATACAGGCCATGTCTACAGGCCAGGTCTATAATAATACAGGCCATTTCTATTATAATGCAGGTCTATTACAATACAGGCCAGGTTTACAGGCCAGGTCTATTAAAATACAGGCAGGGTCTATTATAATACAGACCAGGTCTATTATAATACAGGCTAGGTCTATTATAATACAGACCAGTTCTATTATATTACTGGCCAGATTTATTTTAAGACAGGCCATGTCTATTGTAATACAGGCCAGGTCTACAGGCCAGGTCTATTATAATACAGGCCAGGTCTATTATAATACCGACCAGGTCTATTATAAAACAGGCCGGTCTATTATAATACAGGCCAGGTCTATTATAATACAGGACAGGTCTATAATAATACAGGTCATTTCTAGTATAATGCATGTCTATTACAATACAGGCCAGGTCTACAGGCCAGGTCTATTATCATACAGACCAGGTATATTATATTACAGGCCAGGTGTATTYTAATATAGGCAATGAATATTGAATATTATAATAAAGGCCAGGTCTACAGGCCAGTAATATTATAATACAGGCCAGGTCTATTATAATACAGGCAAGGTCTACAGGCCAGGTGTATTATAATACAGGCCAGGTCTATTATAATACAGGCAAGGTCTACAGGCCAGGTGTATTATAATACAGGCCAGGTCTTTTATAATACAGGCCATGTCTAATATAATACAGACGAGGTCTATTATATTACAGGCCAGGTTTATTATAATACAGGCCAGGTCTACAGGCCAGGTCTATTATAATACAGGCCAGGTCTATTATAATACCGAGTAGGTCTATTATAATACAGGCCAGGTCTATTATAAAACAGGCCAGGTCTATTATAATACAGACCAGGACTATTATAATACATACCAGGTCTATTATAATACAGACCAGATCTATTATAATACAGACGAGGTCTATTATAATACATGCCAGGTCTATTATGATACAGGCCAGGTCTATATTAATACAGGCCATTTCTAGTATAATGCATGTATATTACAATACAGGCCAGGTCTACAGGCCAGGTCTATTATAATACAGACCAGGTATATTATATTACAAGCCAGGTTTATTATATTATAGGCAATGTCTATTATAATACAGGCCAGGTCTACAGGCCAGGTATATTATAGTACAGGCCAGGTCTACAGGCCAGGTCTATTATAATACAGGCAAGGTCTACAGGCCAGGTCTATTATAATACAGGCCAGGTCTATTATAATACAGACCAGGTCTATTATAATACAGGCCAGGTCTATTATAATACAGGCCAGGTTTAATTATGAATACAGGGCAGGTTATCAGGCACAGTCTATTTTTAAACAGCCAGGTCTATTATAATACAGACTCAGGTTCTTATAATACATGATGATGTTACTCATAATCAGGCCAGGTCCTACAGGGCCAGGTCTAACTTATAATACGGCAAGGTCTATTTGATAAACACCAAGGCCAGGTCTATTCATAATACGAGACCAGTCGAATATAATAACAGATCAGGTCTAATTATATATACCGACCAGGTGTAATAGTTATACTACAGGCCATGTTTATTATAATACGGCCAGGTCTCACAGGCCAGTCTTATTATACGATACAGGCCAAGGTTCTATTATAGATACCTGCACCAGGTCTAATTATATGAACAGGAACCAGTTCTCTTATAATACAGAACGAGGTCATAATAATACAGGCGGGTCTTTTATATAGAGACAGGTTATTATAATACACACAGGGCTACACGACAGGTCTATTATAATACAGGCCAGGGTTATTATAATACAGGCCAGGTCTATTATAATACAGACCAGGTCTATTATAATACATACCAGGTTTATTTTAATACAGACCAGGTCTATTATAATACCTACAAGGTCTATTATAATACAGACCTGGTCTATAATAATACAGATGATGTCTACTATAATACAGGCCAGGTTTACAGGCCAGGTCTATTATAATACAGGCCAGGATTATTATAATACAGGCCATGTCTACAGGCCAGGTCTATTATAATACAAGCCAGGTCTATTATAATACCGACCAGGTCAATTATAATACAGACCAGATCTATTATAATACAGACCAGATCTATTATAATACAGACGAGGTCTATTATAATACAGGCCAGGTGTTTTATATTAGAGACCAAGTCTATTATAATACACTACATGGCTACAGGCCAGGTCTATTATAATACAGACCAGGTCTATTATAATAGAGGCCAGGGTTATTATAATACAGGCCAGGTTTATTATAATACAGGCCAGGTCTACAGACCAGGTCTATTATAATACATTTCAAGTCTATTATAATACAGGCCAGGTSTATTATAATACAGGCCATGTACATTATAATACAGTCCAGGTCTACAGGCCAGGTTTATTATAATACAGGCCATGTCTATTATAATATAGGACAGGTCTATTATAATACAGGCCAGGTCTATTATAATACCGACCAGATCAATTGTATTACATGCCAGGTCTCATATAATACAGGCCAGGTCTCATATAATACAGGCCAGGTCTATTATAATACAGACCAGGTCTATTATAATACAGACCAGGTCTATTATAATACAGACACGGTCTATTATAATACAGACAAGGTCTATTATAATACAGGCCTGGTCTACAGGCCAGGTCCATTATAATACAGACCAGGTCTATTATAATACAGGCCAG
>NW_019952231.1:13029-16301 GCF_002910315.2 Salvelinus sp. IW2-2015
CCAGGTTTATGATAATACAGGCCAGGTCTACAGGCCAGGTCTATTATAATACAGACCAGGTATATTATATTACAGGCCAGGTCTATTATAATACCAACCAGGTCTATTATAATACAGGCCAGGTTTATTATAATACAGTCCAGGTCTATTATAATATAGGACAGGTCCACAGGCTAGGTATATTATAATACAGACCAGGTATATTATAATACAGGTCAGGTCTATTATAATACAGGCCAGGTCGATTATAATACAGGCCAGGTCTACAGGCTTGGTATATTATAATACAGACCAGGTCTATTATAATAAAGACCCGGTTTATTATAATACAGTCCAGGTCTATTATAATATAGGACAGGTCCACAGGCTTGGTATATTATAATACAGGTGTCGTGTCTTTGACTATGCCAGATTAATTGCTATGACATGCTATTCTATAAAATAATTTCTCCGTAATTAATATTACCTGATTGAACTAATCATGTAAATATTAATTAACTAGAGAGGGACAGCACGAAATAATATTTATAGAGCTGTTATCTTCCGAATAAACTCTTAAAGATTTAGTAATATTTTACATCCATAGCAGTCACATTAATCGTCGTTTTATTCAGTCTCATCTGAAAGTGGTAAATCCTTTGTTATCTGCAAGAATCCTGGCTAACAAGTTGAATCAGCAATACAAAATTGGGTTTAATTATTTATTTACTAAATACCTAACTAATCACACAGAAACACACATACACAATTAAATCATAACTTGATTACAAAGTACGTCATACAGAAAAATGTCCCTAGCGGGCGGAATAGATATGATAGCTTGTTACACAAAGGGAAGGGGCTGAGTCTTAGTGAAAGAGCGGGAGACTGGAACATAGGCGAGCTGTGCTATCGTAAATACAGTATCTTATGCATTCTAAATTACCGCCCATTTGAAAAGGAAAATGCAATAAATATTTACTCTGAGCTGCGCTTCAGTAGGTTGGTGCTAGATGGAAGACCGTATCGCCAACCCGAGTCCTCTGTCCTTTGGARAATGTCTCTGGTAGTCACGGGATACTTTGGAGTAACGTTGTGTGTAGTAGACGGGATACTCGGACTGTCCTTCCTAACCTGCGTTTAGCWGTTGCTAACTCAACGGTTAGGAKATATCACTTCTGTAGTGAATACGAGTTCAAAGTTCATACCATTCACAATCAAAGTCCATGCTGCTGTTGGCTTAGTTCTGTAGTTATTATCTTCTGACAGGTCTATTAAAATACAGACCAGGTCTATTATAATACAGACCAGGTCTATTATAATACAGACCAGATCTATTATAATACAGGCCTGGTCTATTATAATACCGAACAGGTCTATTGTAAAACAGACCAGGTATATTATAATACAGGCCAGGTCGATTATAATAAAGGCCAGGTCGATTATAATAAAGGCCAGGTCTATTATAATACAGGCCAGGTATATAATAATACAGGCCAGGTCTACAGGCCAGGTCTATTATAATACAGGCCAGGATTGTACGACACAGGCCAGGTATATTACAGTAAAGGACGGGTCTACAGACCAGGTCTATTATTATACTGGTCCTGTCTAGTATAATAAAGGACAGGTCTACAGGCCAGGTCTATTATAATACAGACCAAGTGTATTATAATACAGGCCAGGTCTACTATAATACAGAACAGGTATATTATAATACAGGCCAGGTCTACTATAATACAGACCAGGTATATTATAATACAGGTCAGGTCTATTTTAATACAGGCCAGGTCTATTTATATACTGGAAAGGTCTATTATAATAAAGTCTAGCTCTATTATAGTACAGGCCAGGTCTATTATTATACAGGTCTGGTCTATTATTATACAGGCTAGGTCTACAGGGCAGGTCTAGTATAATACAGGCCAGGTATATAATAATACAGGCCAGGTATATTATAATACAGGCCAGGTTTATTTTAATACAGGCCAGGTCTACAGGACAGTTCTATTAYAACCGCATGCCAGGTCTACAGGCCAGGTCTATTATAATACAGGCCAGGTCTATTAAAATACAGGTCAGGTCTATTAGAATACAGACCAGGTCTATTATAATACAGGCCAGGTCTACAGGCCAGGTCTATTATAATACAGGCCATGTCTATGATAATACAGGACAGGTCTACAGGCCAGGTCTATTATAATATAGGCCAGGTCTATTATAATACAGGCCAGGTCTATTATAATATAGACCAGGTCTATTATAATACCGACCAGGTCTGTTATAATACAGACTAGGTATATTATAATACAGGCCAGGGCTATTATAATACAGGCCAGGTCTTTTTTAATAAAGGCCAGATCTATTATTATACAGGCCAGGTCTACAGGCCAGGWCTAGTATAATACATGTCAGGTCTATTATAATAATACAGACCTAGTCTATTATAAAACAGACCAGGTCTATTTCAATACAGGCCAGGTCTATTATAATACAGGCCAGGTCTATTGGTCACGTCTAGTTTAATACAGGTCAGGTCTATTATAATACAGACCAGGTATTTTATAATACAGGCCAGGTCAATTACAATACAGGCCAGGTCTATTATAATCCAGGCCAGGTCTACAGGTCAGGTCTATTATAAAACAGGCCAGGTCTATTATAATACAGACCAGGTCTATTATAATACAGGCCAGGTATATTACTGTAGAGGACAGGTCTACAGACCTGGTCTATTATAATACAGGCCAGGTATATTATAATACAGGACAGGTCTATTATAACACAGACAGGTCTATAACAATACAGACCAGGCCTATTATAATACAGGCCAGGTCTATTATAATACAGGCTAGGTCTATTTAATTACAGGCCAGGTCTACAGACCAGGTCTATTATAATACAGGCCACGTCTAATATAATACAGGCCAGGTTTAATATAATACAGGCCAGGTTTAATATAATACAGGTCAGGTCTATTATATTACAGGCCAGGACCACAGGCCAGGTCTATTATAATACAGATCAGGTATTTTATAATACAGGCCAGATCTATTATCATACAGGCCGGGTCTATTATTATACAGGCCAGGTTTTTTATAATGCAGGCCAGGTCTATTATAATGCATGCCAGGTGTATTATTTATAATACWGGCCAGGTCTACAGGCCAGGTCTGTTATAATACAGACCAGGTCTATTATAATACAGGCCAGGTATATTATAATACAGGCCAGGTCTATTTTAATACAGGCCAGGTCTAGTGTAATACATTCCAGGTCTATTATAATACAGG
>NW_019952232.1:0-4101 GCF_002910315.2 Salvelinus sp. IW2-2015
TCAGGTCAGTGTAGAGAGACAAGCTAGCTGCTATCAGGTCAGTGCAGAGAGACAAGCTAGCTGCAGTCAGGTCAGTGTGGAACAAGTGGGTGGACCACTTTCCCCTGTTTTACAAGCAGCTTATGCCATTTAGGGGCCGCTGCCCCTTCAAGCAGTACATACCTTCTACACTCGCAAAATATGGAATCAAGATCTGGGCTGCCTGTGATGCTGCTTCATTATATACGTTGAACTTGCAAGTGTATACGAGGAAGTCAGATGGAGGAGTCCCTGAGAAGAACCAAGGGATGCGGGTTGTCCTGGACGTGACACAGTGACTCCGGGGCCACAACATCACATGCAATAGCTTTTTTACTTTGCACAAGCTGGGACAGGAGCTCCTCAAGAGGAAGCTGACGATGGTAGGACCAGTACGAAAAAACAAGCCATCTCGGCGTACAACGCGTTTGTCATCTGGATGGTGTTGAACCCAGATTGGAACAGAGGGAAGCTCCAGAGGAGATGGCTCTTTCTCCAGGAGCCGGGTAAGGCATTGGTAAGACCTCAAATCCAGAGGAGGCAACATTACCCAAGGACCCCAGCTTCTGCAGCCATCATGAGGTTTCAGGAGGATGCTGGTGCCCCATACGCCCGACCCACAGAACCAACAACTCCAATACAGGAAGTAAGTGTGAGTGAGGTTGTTGCATGTGTGTGTGTCTGACTCTCCTACCTTGGCCTGCTGTAACTATATACAGTACCAGTCAAAAGTTTGGACACAACTACACATTCAAGGGTTTTACTTTGTAGAATAATATTAAAGATATCAAAACTATGAAATAACATATTTGGAATCAAGTAATAATTAAAAGTGTTAATTACATTTAGAGGACAGGAGGATTCTACATCTATATCTAAGGGGCATTTTTCGTTAGGATCTGGTCTGTGAGAATATCTAAGGGGCTTTTATATAATTATAAATTAATTCATAATAATAATAGCTTTGTTTAAAAAATAACGATATTTTGGAGATTATTTCGTTTTCAAATAACGTAAAGCGAGTGAGAAAAAGGCCATTCTTGAACATAGGGTGAGACGTTGTTACTAATTTGTAAATGAAGCCAGTTTGTTATTTAGAATGATTTATTTCTGTTTTTAGAGGGAGAGAAACCAAAAGTCTATAGTCACCTCGTGGGTCTCCTTGTCGCAGTCGACACGGGTATTGAACCAGCATCTGTAGTGTTTTAGACCTCTGCGCCACTCGGGCGCTGTACAGCGTGACGGGTCGGGAGTGGGCTACGGTACCGCGGTAGGAGCAAAATAATCCTAACATTTCCACAACCTAATTGTAGTCTAAGTTTCTCTTAGAATAAAAACCAACGACGGTTTTAGTGAGTAATACTGAAGTCGTGCACAATTATCAGTTTCTATTTAGGTTTATGTCGCCCATTCATTGTCAGTTAGAGACACAGTGGGACCCAAAAGCATAATCAGTGCTCTAACTCCCCCTGGTGGTGGTCTGGAGAAATGAAGCAGTGATGCAGGGTACCGTACTACACCGCAACTTAACTCTAAACTTTTAGTTGATCAACCACTGTAGTCTGTGTTTTACTTTTCTATTATTTCTCTATTTTCGTTCTCTCTGTATTGTTGGGAAAGGGCCCATCAGTCAGCATTACACTGTTAGTCTATAATGTTGTTTCTCTCTGTAGTGTTGGGAACGGCCCATCAGTCAGCATTACACTGTTAGTCTATAATGTTGTTTCTCTCTGTATTGTTGGGAACGGCCCATCAGTAGTCAGCAATTATACACTGTTAGTCTATAATGTTGTTTCTCTCTGCTTAAGTTGGGAACGGCCATCACAGTCAGCATTACCACGATTACGTCATAATGTTGTTTCTCTCTCGTAGTGTTGGAACGGCCCATCAGTCAGTCATTACACTGTTATGTCTTAATGTTTTTCTCTCTGTATGTTGGAAGGAAACGGGCCCCATCAGTCAGCATTGACACTGTTAGTCCTATAATGTTTGTTTCTCCTCCGCTGTAAGATGTACATGGGAACGGGCCGCACATCCAGTCACTCCATTACATGTTATTCTATAGAATGCTTGTTAGTCTCCTGCTGTAGTGTCGGGAAACGGAACCCATCAGTTCCAGCGTACTTTACACTGTCTCAGTCATATGAATGTTGTTTGCTAATTCTCTCTCTAATGTCAGGGATACTGTTCTCGAACACACACACTGGAAAGCGGTGGGCCTCTGTTGCTTCTCTCTTTTGTGAAGGATCAGGCGACAGTTACTCGGTACTCCTATTGTGTCTTCCTGATCTTTGAGGGCTATAGCTCTAGTCTATAATGTTGTTTCTCTCTGGGTATGTTCGGGACACGGGCCCATCAGTCAAGCATTACACTGATTAGTCTATAATGTGTGTTTCTCTCTGTGTTGTGGGAACGGGTCCCGTGAGGATCAGCCATGACACATGTTACGTAGCCTTCATGTCTATGTGTTTCTCTCTTTCTTTGCTGCTGGGAAACGGTTGCGGGATCAAATCAGCTCCATTTGAAAGAACTTAACCACTGGTGTCCAGTCTGACTTATATTTGATCGTGTCTCCATGTGTAGTGTTGGAGGCGATCACAGAGTCTGTCATCTGAGAGTCAGTCATGAGTTTTTCTCAGAATGGGGGCACGCCGCCCTTAAACAAATCAGAGACCTACAGGTTCTTAGCCTAAATGTGTTTCTACTCTGTAAGTAGTCGTTGGTAAGCGTGAAATCGGCCCACTCGGAGTCGGCAGACATGTGGAATACTGATAGCTGATAATGATATGTTTCTCTCCGTATCTATGTTCGAGAGACGGAGCCCGGCCCGACTCGCAACGCCATTACACTGTAGTTCTATAATGTTGTTTTTCTTCTCTGTAATTGTTGGGAACGCGCCCGTCCAGTCAGCAGCATTTACACTGTTAGCTCTATAATGTTGTTTTCTCTGTGTAGTGTTGGGAACGCCCGTCAGTCACATTACCCCCCCACTTTTTTGGTTATGTCTATACATGTTGGTTTCTCTCTGTATATGTTGGGAACGGCCGTCAGTCAGGCATTAACACTGTTTAGTACTATAATGGTTGTTTCTCTCTGTATTGTTGGAAAGCGGCCCAGTCACAGCAGTTACACTGTTAGTCTAAATGTGTTCTCTGTGTATTGTTGGGAACGGCCCCATCAGTCAGCATTACACTGTTAGTCTATAATGTTGTTCTCTCTGTAGTGTTGGAACGGCCCGTCAGTCACATTACACTGTTAGTCATAATGTTTTTCTCCTGTATTGTTGGGGGCCCGTCAGCAGCATTACACTGTTAGTGTATAATGTTGTTTCTCTGTGTATTGTTGGAAGGGCCCATCGTTGCAGCATTCACTGTTAAGTCTTAATAGTTGTTTCTCTCTGTATTGTTGGAGAAAGGGCCCGTCAGTCAGCATTACTCCATGGGGTTTAGTCTAGTAATGTTGTTTCTCTGTAGTATTGTGGGAAACGGGCCCATCATCCAGCATTTACACTGTTAGTCATAGTAATGTTGTTTCTCATCATGTAGGTTTGGAAAAGGGCCCGTCCAGTCAGCATTGACACTGTTATGTCTTATAATGTTGTTTCTCTCTGTATTGTTGGTGGAACAGGCCCATCAGTCAGCATTACAACTGTTTAGTCTATAATGTTGTTTCTCTGTTATTGTTTGGTACGAGGCCCGTCAGTCAGCATTACACTGTTTAGTTCTATAATGTTTGTTTCTCTCTGAATTGTTGGGAAACGGCCCGTTCAAGTTCAGCATTACACTGTTAGTACTATAATGCTTGTTTTCTCTCTGTATGTGGAACGGCCCATCAGTCAGCATTCACTCGTTAGTCTATAATGTTGTTTCTCTCTGTATTGTTGGGAAACGGTCCCTCAGTCAGCATTACACTGTAGTCTATAATGTTTGTTTCTCTCTGTATTGTTATGGACCGGCCCATCAGTCAGCATTACCACTGTTAGTTATAATGTTGATTTCTCGTCTGTATTGTTGGAACGCCCGTCAGTTCAGCATTACACTGTTAGTCTATAAATGTTGTTTCTCTGTGTATTGTTAACGGCCG